>NC_057937.1:575000-645000 GCF_018555375.3 Anguilla rostrata
GCGGGGCTCTGATGACTTTGCTCACACAGGTCTGTGTAAAGGGGCGGGGCTCTGATGGCTTTGCTCACACTGGTCTGTGTAAAGGGGCGGGGCTCTGATGGCTTTGCTCACACTGATCTGTGTAAAGGGGCGGGGCTCTGATGGCTTTGCTCACACTGGTCTGTGTAAAGGGGCGGGGCTCTGATGGCTTTGCTCACCTGATCTGTTAAAGGGCGGGGCTCTGATGGCTTGCTCACCTGGTCTGTGTAAAGGGCGGGGCTCTGATGGCTTTGCTCACACTGGTCTGTGTAAAGGCGGGCTCTGATGGCTTTGCTCACACTGATCTGTGTAAAGGGGCGGGGCTCTGATGGCTTTGCTCACACTGGTCTGTGTAAAGGGGCGGGGCTCTGATGGCTTTGCTCACACTGATCTGTGTAAAGGGGCGGGGCTCTGATGGCTTTGCTCAGTGCGTGACCCGTCCCGTTCTCTCTCTCGCGCGTGCCTCAGACTGTGGCGATGGCGGTTGTGGCAGAAACCTCGCTCCTCTTTCCGCGGTTGCGTTTGTTTTTTTTGCTTCACATCAGCATTGCGTGCGGCAGCTGTCCTTTAGGCCAGTGATTCAAAAGGCTAAAGAACCTGAATTTCCCGCTAAGCCAGAGATTTCCAGCCTTAATGCAGATGTGCGTGTCCTAATGCTCTCTGCAGAGCCGCTAAGCAGGGCATTATGCAATGAGTATGTACTCTATAGTCTGAACCTGTTAGCGCACACAAAACCACTAACATCATCAGTGATTGGTCATGGTGTTTCTTTTGGACCAATCATTGGTTGTGTTATTGGGTTTGCTTGTGTTAAAAGGGTTTTCGCATGCTAATGGTCTCAGTAAATCAGGCCCTGAGCACAAGAGAACTTAATGTATTATAAATGTATAACCTTTCTGACCTGGCCTATGTTTACTGTGTGAACTGGACTTCATGTGTTTGTAGCTATGAATAACTACATAATGAGTATCGGACCTGAGTTTTGGCCACCCGATGGAAACCTTGTGTTCTGTGCTGTAACATGAACTTCCTGAATTCTGTAAGAGCTGATGTTCTGGGTGAAACGGGCTGTTTTGTCCGTGGCTAATGCTATCCATCTGCCCCCTGAGCTGCATGTCTGAGGGAGGAACAGCCGTTTGCGGTTCTGTCCAGCTGAGATCTGAGGTGATATCGGCTGTGAGCGCAGGTAACGGGATCGTGAGGAGCATGAGAATTCAGCAGACTGCAGAACCCGGCAGAAATATCCTGTCAACCTCAGTGTATAACTGAGAATTTCAGTCTGGCATCATTATTCACTAGATGCCTTCCTACACATCACCACCAAGTAGTGTACATCCACTGAGGTGAACAGAATGGCTTATTTTATGTATTTTGACAGATTGCAGATGAAATAAGAAAAAAAAACTTTGTCTTTTATTATTTACTTAAAAAATCTCAAGAAAAAAATATCTTTTCATCATCATTAAAAACATTTCTTTTCAAATGCCAGCCATAGTTTTGATCAAATAATGCAGTCATGCGATCTGTCACATAATCACAGTCAAACTCTTAAATGTTGTGATGGCCCCTTTTTCTGAGCTGCCCCAAGAGGATGGCAATGGTGGACATGACCTGTTGAATAATTTGGGAGTCCTCATACCCTTTTAGGGGGGTCCAACCCAATTCCATTTGAATTCCAGGGTGATTTCACCATGAAAATTGGTTTCAAATGTTTTTCAGGCAGAAAAATAGAGTGATAGGAACTATTGACTCGAGCCATTATTCTAATGTTCTACTGACTGCAGTAGAATATAGATCCAGGAACGGGCTGAACTGCCGTTTGCCTTTGGAAACTAGAAGGCTCACTCTCGAATGCTAATTGTTTACAGGCCCTACTGATTATCCATGGAGCAGTCAAATGCAGTTCAGCAGAATCAGACTGCAGAAAAACATCACGTTCAAAGCCTTTATTACGCAGGACAGCAATTAAGTACTGGCGTAGGTGCATCTGGACAAAACCACCGAGCCCCTCACTGCAGGGGAGAGTGAGGAATAGGGGCACAGATGGGGAGGAAGTGTACTGCCAAAAACTGCAAACATGGAAAACAAATCTGCAAGTATTTGGGTTACAAGTCATAGAGAAAAAAATGTGATCAAACATTCCAGTAATCTGCTGGATAACTGCAATCACACAATGAGCTGTGTACTCAATTTGGCTGCGCTGAAGTTTGAGAGCCAGGCGGTGGAAAAGGACAGGGTGTGAAAATGCGATTTGGTCGCGGGTTTTACGCGGAGTTCCCTCCTGAAGCCTGCTGACTGTCATTCGGCACATTCAGCTCTGGCAGAGGCCTTGCTCACACTGTGGGGCCGTGCAGATGGGATGCTGGAACAGGCTGATGCTCACCCACAAACCTCCTCACTGGCAGCACAAACAGAATTCTGCTGATGTCACTTTGTCCCTCTATGCCCCATTGACTTAAAGCCAGGCGGTTTTGATCAGACTGCAATGCTTCGTATCTGCGTAAGCAATGGAAAGGTAGAGCTCTTTCTGATTGGATGTCCTGTATGCAACGCCAACATGCCTGCCTGCGTTTAATGGCCGTGATTACCGAGGCAGCTGGGAGCTGTGGTTTTAGGATCAGATCCGATCCCAGATGGGGTACTGCAGTGTCCTTCGGCTGCTTGCTTAACCTGAATTGCCTCAGCCGAAGCACGTCTGTGTAGATGGAACACAGTGGAAGCCCTCGCGTGACCCCAGATAAGGACATCTGCTGTGCAAGCACACAGCAGTATGGCTTTGTGCAGGGCTTTCCCAAAATGCCCCCTTTGAGAGTGTACAGTGAGCTCCCCTGAAGTGCCTGTCCGAGGTCATTTAATTATTCTCAGTTCAGAGTCCTGTGAGCTTTATCACTGCTTTGAAAGCCCCACGCAAGCTTTAGACTTAAACCCAGCCAGTGTTCTGGAACTCTGTTGCTTTCAGTCACCAGCAGTGATTGTTACAGCAGCATTAGAATGTTCAGTTAAGAGCATTCTAATCACATATTTGTGATTTTTCACCTTAATGGGTTATAAAAGTTTGGAAATGCAAGGCCAATCAAACAAAAAAAAAAAAAAAAGAAACAAGTATATATAAACATAATGATTAAAGGGATAGTTCTCTTTCCGTCTTTTTATGTTCTTTCAGTTTTATTGTATATTTTCAGCTAGTCTAGACAGTTTTTTGTGTGCAATGAAGTATATTTTAGATATTTAGAGGAGTTTCTAACTCCTGTAATGATGGCAGGTAAAGGTCATTCAGGGGTTTGTGGTGTAAAGAAGGGCAGTACACTTCAATAGCTCCAAAGCAGTTACAGCGGTGGTGTCATGTCTCCAGTGCTTGTACATACTTGTAGGTATAAGGCATGATAAAAAAAAAACACAAGTACTACAGGTGATTTAAAGCACTTAATGCTCTTAAGTTGAATTGTTCTCACGTAGAAAACCCATCATGTAGGTTTAACGGGTAAATTAAATTTCCTTGTTAACTTAAATGAATTGGAAAGCAATCTCAAATTTCTCATACTCACCCCTGTTGAATATAAATGAGTTTAAAGACTTCATTTTTATAAAACTGAGTAAAGTGTAATATTTCCAGATGAAAGGGAGGCTTGTGACCTCTTATTTTAATCAGAAATGGGGTTTATTTTGGGGGTTTTTCTCATAATTCACTTTCTCAGAAATCAGAGCGAAGAAAGGGGATAAGAAGCGGTCCAAATATTTTTTAATGTCCAGGTCAAAAAATAATCCATAAGGATGTGGGTTATCTGCTGTTGGGGTCATAGTACCGATGTGAATTAGGGAATGATTGGGATGTGGGTTATCTGCTGTTGGGGTCATAGTACCGATGTGAATTAGGGAATGATTGGCATGCGGGTTATCTGCTGTTGGGGTCATGGTACCGTGGTGAGTTAGGGAGGGATTGGGATGCGGGTTATCTGCTGTTGGGGTCATAGTACCGGTGTTCTGGGTGAGCTCAAGGCTTACACCCCCTCCTCCGAGACGTTTTATGAGTCTATTTTTCACTGGGAATCGGACGTCTCTTTAATTCAGGCTTATCGCACGCCAGCTAATTCAAATTTAACGGCAGGTTGCTTTTTTTGTCCTAAGTTGCACAACTTAATTTTGTCTCCTTTGATTTTGACGGGGTTCACGGAGCTCGTTAAATGGCTCGTTAACAGTCAGGCTGAGGAGTGCAGCTCTTAGTGTATCAGTGCTTCTCCACGGATAATGCTGGCGTGAAGTATATTAAGGACGTAGTACAGTTTCAAAGCCTTTCTCAGCTTGCGCTCGCAGACTTACTGGAGGTTCTGTGGAGGATCGTAGCTTCTGTATCATTCACTGCATAAGGAAAACCTCATGTACTGTCGAGGAGAAATAACACAATGTACAGTTCTACAATTCACAGTTTAATGATTTGGCGAGATGCAAGAATCACTGCAGCCAGAGATCGGCAGAGTTACACTCGTAGAGCTCCTCTGCCATGGTGCTTGCCTCAGGATCAGTGATGTAAAAGAGGGGGAAGAGTTTTTTAATCAAAGCATCGAGCCGAGTTTTGTGGGGAGCAGTCAGCGGATCGGCCTTCATAGCCGGTTAGGGAAGGTCGTTCTGGCCGGTTAGGGAAGGTCGTTCTGGCCGGTTAGGGAAGGTCGTTCTGGCCGGTTAGGGAAGGTCGTTCCGGTCAGCAGAGAAGTTGCCTTATAATGAGCCCCTCCTGCAGTAGCGCTCACCCCAATACGGGCTGATGGAGGCGGGCATGCCTGGCACAGACTGGCACAGACTGGCATGGTGCTGGCTGGCCTGGTGTGAGGGTGATCCCTGGCTCTCATCTGGGGGCGTCTTTAAAAACAAAATTGGCAGCAATGAGTGTGAAAAAAGGTGGGTGGGGGGGGGTGTTGACATCCCAGATGTGATTCCTGAATTTTGGAAACATCTCGATTGCATCTTGTGGGAGCTATGCTCGCAGCCAGCCCGGCTGATTATAATATTTATAATATCTCTGCTCAGATCCGTAGATCAAAGCGGATTTCTGGGGTTTTTTGCTGCTGTGAACCTGGTGGTCTCGCCAGTGAAGCATCAGAGCTGCTGCAGACTTCAAGAACTTCCTAAAGTCCGGGACCCCAGATCATAAGCTCATAGGCTCAGAGCTTTCCTCGCTCTCTCTCTCTCTCTCTTTCTCTCTCTCTCCCTCCCTCTCTCTCTCTCTTTCCCTCTCTATGTGTATGTGTGTGTCTCTCTCTCTTCTAAGCCTGTAATCTGTAGATAATCTTTCTCTGGTTTTAAAACCTACCAAATGGCTTGACTGGAGGAGCAAATGACTGTGAGAAGCACGTATGGTGGTTACAATGACATCTGCAGCCACACAAGACCACTGGCTGGTATTGACCCCGCCGAGGCAGCAGGTATAAGGAACAAGTCTCATTAACAGACAAGAGAAGTGCCATGAAGTTTTCTCCTTGATTTATGTCATACTGATACTTTTCTAAAAGATACCGCACTGTACTGCTCTGTTTCCTACGGTTACTTTTGGAGGTGAGGAAGAGGAAGAGCTTTGCTTTGCTCCTCTCACTCAGCCTCATAATTTACCTCACAAGGACATAACGACATCCCCACTAGTCTGGCGATGAACAGATTGATAATGTGATGACTGTGTTTGCGTTATTATACTGAACACGATGCCGTAACAGGAAAGACATTTTAAAACCGTCCGGCGCACAAGACAAATCAATTTGCAATAGGAGATAAACAGAAGCAGAGGCCTTTGGGCTCAGAGTTGGAAAGCTGCTTTTCAGAGAGTTTTCTGTCCAGCAGATATGGTACAGAAGGGAATAAATAAGGATTCAGAGAGAGGAGCAGGAGAAACCTCGCGGGGAAAAGAGCAGAGAGACATTCCCGAAACAAAGGACACAAAGACAAGAACATGCAAAGAAAGAGAAAAAAGTACGGCAGGTAACAGAGGGAAGGGTCTCCACGTTTGGATTGGTACCCGCCGGGGACGCAGGGGGTAACATCATACACAGCTCAGGGTCTTTAACATTCAGCTTCATCCTCAGTTATACAGAGCGAGAAACAAACAGCGAGCTCCTCCACCACTCATCGACCCGCCAGCCTGATGTTGTTTTATTCAGTCTCAGATGAAGAGCGGTTTCCACCGCAGTCAGTAATGTGGCTCCCCTGTGTGAAACACCTCGGCCTGAAAGGGTATTTATTCCTGGTTCCTCCAGGTGGGAATCATGGTGCTACCTGCACTCTGCCTGCAGGTCCCTTTATAACAGAGGTCCCCCTGGTCCCCCTGGTCCCCCTGCTCACATCTGTGCGATGCAACCTTTTGGGTCTGTTACAGCTGCATCTGCAGCGCAGCCAGCATCGTTCCCTGCAACCTGCTGAAAACAGTCTGCCCAACAGACCTTTATTTAACCAGGACGGTCTACTGAGAGCAAATTCTCATTCACTGATTTTAACCCGACTGTGGGAGGAAACTGGAGGAAACCCTCACAAACACCATGCAGAGAGGCCAGGACTCAAACCCAGCACCTCCTTCTTGCGAGGCAACAGTGCTAACCCCTGCACCACTGCACCACTGCACTGCCCAAAACCAGAAACATGAGCTGCATTTCCACCATTGCAAGCTGCTGTAATGTCTGTAAATGTCAGACATTGCCACTGCTTTGTTTTCAATGGAAAACACCATGTGTGGGTGGCAGGAAAAGTTCAACCGTAATGATGCTCCCGGGAGTCAATGACTCTCGAGTGCTTGGCGAGGCTCCCGTTGGCTGAGCCGCTGCTGAGAGGAGGCGGTGGAACTCGAGCTGACATACCCCTCCAGCCCCCCCACAGCTTCCATTATGACATCACAAAAGGGCCGTGATTACAGGCGGAGGTGGATCTGTTCACACAACCCCATCCAGCCCCGCCACTGCTTCCATTATGACATCACAAAAGGGCCGTGATTACAGGCAGAGGTGGATCTGTTCACACAACCCCGTCCTCTCACGGGTAAGTGTGCCTGCCCCCGAGAGTGCAGTCTGGGGCAGGGTAGGGCAGCTAATGACCAATGGAGAGCTTTCCAGCTCATCAGGCCTAATGCTGCGTGCGTTTAGACTGCTGTAATATCTGCACCAGCATTTTATCTGCTCTCAGCCACTCAGGCTGGCACCAAGCTGCCTGTCAGGCAGGTTCCATTGCAGTAATCGATCCATTACAGTGATCATAAAGCATAAATACAAAACAACTGTAAACTTTTGCCACTCTTTTTCATCTGGAAGGCTAATCGTTGCAGCTGAATGGCAGATTAAATATTTATGAATTTAATTATATTTCATAGGGCATGGAAAAAAACATATCAAATGAAAATGTTTAGCTTAATTACTTTCAGAAGTCACAGTCAATAAATAAATTTGCGTATAATAATAATAATAATAATAATAACAAAACCAGGACTGGGTTGGGACAATTTTATAATTTTTTTAATTTGTCCTGGTAGAAAAAAATTGTATATTGCATTTCTCACAGAAGTCAAATAGCCAAAGGAAGAAGTTGGAGGTATCCGGTCCAAAGTGTTCTCAGCAGTGTTATTGGCTGTTCACAGCTCTTGGCATGCAGCTAAATAAAATAATGAAGGTTTCCTTTATGTCCCATAAGTCCTGTGTAATGAAGCAGACACTGTTTACTTAAAACTTAACTGATTGGTTCCTGGAACTCCTAGAGAGCCTCCATTTACTGATGAGCGATGGACTATGGGAATGCAGATTTGAATCGCACATTAGATGCATAACTTGAGACTTTGTCAGTCTATGTATACTATATACCTGCAAAAAACACAGAAGAAGAGTCTGTCTGTGTGTGTGTGTGTGTGTGTGTGTGTCCGTGCATGCATGAGAGAGAGGAGAGAGACTGAAAGAAAGAGGTCAACAAATTTGTCTTTGTCTGTGCTGCAGTTGTACATTTTGTTCTGATGGTTTTTTACGCTTTGGTGTTACATTTGTTTAAGCCAACTATTAATAGAAAGGTAAATATAGAAGCATATTCATGCATCTGTGAATAAGAGAAAGAGTAATATTACTCTTGTCCGTAAGGTTTCATGCCAGAAGCGATTTTTCACACATGAACCAGCACAGAGAAATGTTGTATTCCTCCGGGAGTGGGGGTGGTGGGGGGGCAGGGACCACAAAGAGGCTTCTAGTTCTCCTCTTCACTCAGAGTAATATGGTTTCACATTGTCTGTCTTAGCACGTATGCCTGGGGTTAACTGACGAATGTAGAACGAGCTGTGAATGTTTCCTTTATGTAAAAACTGGGGAGAGTATTGTATAGACCACTCAATCTTTCATAAAGTAGCAGACCAAGAGTGTGCACATATGGGGCTGTGTGTATGTATTGGTGCATGTGTGTCTGTGTGCTTGTGTGTGTGTCTGTGTATGTATGTCTGTACATGTTCATGCAATGATGCATTTGTGGTTTGTGTACATATACAGCCTATGTAAATGTGTTTGTATGTTTTACATATCCAGTTCTCAAGCTGCAGTAGCCTATCAGGCATGTCTGTCTCTTCTGTTTAATCTCATAGCCAGAATGATTGATACAGTGCTGCATGTTTATTGAGAGCACACACTATGAGACAGTTCAGTACTTAATTAACAGGTCGACACTACACTATCAGCCTGTTTAAAGCGTGAAGAACTGAGCTGAACCCAAACACTGAGGCGGACCCAAACACTGAGCCGGACCCAAACACTGAGCTGAGCCCAAACACTGAGTCGGTCCCAAACACTGACTCACTCACAGCACAACACAATCGCTTTCTAATCAGATGGAAAGCACACACCACAGCCATGAAGGCATCATCTACCTTCTATTTGTCCAGGCAGGTGGAGTGTGAAACCCATAAGCACACAGCCTTGGGCTATATGACCCCAGAAGCCTCATTAATAATGCAGGGCCATTTCTCCCCTGGTGTGATTTAAACAGCCCCAGTTACTGAGAGGAAATCATGTTCTCACAAACAGGGCCCAGCATGCCTACCGTGTGAGTGCAGCTCTGCTGTACTCTGTGAAGCTCTGTGAAACCCATGTACCCAGCATGCCTACTGTATGAGTGCAGTCCCACTGTACCACAGCACTTCTGGCTCTGTGAAGCTCTGTGAAAGCCATGTACCACAGCACGTCTGTCTCTGTGAAGCTCTGTGAAAGCCATGTACCACAGCACTTCTTTCTCTGTGAAGCTCTGTGAAAGCCTTGTAGCCTGTGTGCTGGCTCTGTGAAGCTCTGTGAAGATCTGTGAAAGCCATGTACCACAGCACTTCTGTCTCTGTGAAGCTCTGTGAAAGCCATGTACCACAGCACTTCTGTCTCTGTGAAGCTCTGTGAAAGCCTTGTAGCCTGTGTGCTGGCTCTGTGAAGCTCTGTGAAGATCTGTGAAAGCCTTGTATCTTTGCTGGGGCTCACTAGCTCCTTCGTTCCTAGCCTGATGATGACACAGTGTGGAAATGTGACTAGATTACCTTACTGTGCTAAAGATCCAGGTCCCTGATGCATGGAGAACATACAACCTGTTAACTTGCCATCGCCGGATGTTGTCATGGTCAACGTTGTTGTCATGCAGTGTGCTGCTGTCCTGTTGATGTGTGCACCCCCCCCCCCTCGTTTTTCCTGCGGCAGGCTCTCTCCAGGGGGAGTACCAGCGGAAGCTGTACAACGACCTGCTGAAGAACTACAACCGGCTGGAGAGGCCGGTCCTGAACGACTCGGCGCCCCTGCTGGTGGAGCTGGGTTTGACGCTGCTGCAGATCATCGATGTGGTGGGTACCTCACCGAGTACCTCTCGCCTCATTACTGAAGTCCCCAGGTTTCATAGGGTTATGTGATCGTTAGTGATGTTTATTTTTTTAAACATGATTTGGAATTTACTCTTGGATGCAGTAGTGTGAAAGTATGCAGGTGGGAGTAAATTATTTTCTTTGTGGTGGCCTACTTACAGCACTGAGAGAATATCTCTAATGGAGGACAGCACTGTAATCTAGTCTAATATAAAAAAATATATTTTTTACATATATGGGTATCCAATATATTGAGATTACTGGTTTGTCTTTTTTGTGACAATGGAAGTAATAATATTTTTTAGCAGTTAACACAGTAACCCAGCATTACATACCAGTGATATCAAAAATATATTTGTGAAATGATTCCGGAAATGTACAACAAGTGCTCATTTGTATTTAGAAATATGCTGCAAAAAAATCTGTTTGCTGGCACGTTGCCCAGTGCCCCTCTGGGATTGAGTCACCGATTCAAAAAGCCCCAGAATGTGTAAATGTGCTTTTCAGCGCTCCGTATGCCACTGCTCATTAGTCACCCGGGCTCGGAGGCCACTGGAATGGAAATGTTGTGTTTAGCAGAGTTTTGTTTTACCCAAAGGGCTCTCCCTCTGGCGGGTGTGGTTTAATATGCTGCACTGGGCTGTTTGTTTCCCGCTCTCCTGCTGGCCTAGTGACTATCATTCACAAAGACACACATTAATAACCTCACACACACACACACACGTTAATAACCAGGCTGCGTAACGTCACACACACACACACTCTCTCACACACACACATGTTAATAACCAGGCTCTATAACAGCACACACACACACCTCTGAGAGGGAGATGGTCAAACCTGATGCACTGTGGGGTATGTGACAGGCTTCACAGACCCCAGATAGCGGCCCTGACTGTGGGGTATGTGACATGCTTCACAGACCCCAGATAGTGGCCCTGACTGTGGGGTATGTGACAGGCTTCACAGACCCCAGATAGCGGCCCTGACTGTGGGGCATGTGACAGGCTTCACAGACCCCAGATAGCGGCCCTGACTGTGGGGTATGTGACAGGCTTCACAGACCCCAGATAGCGGCCCTGACTGTGGGGTATGTGACAGGCTTCACAGACCCCAGATAGCGGCCCTGACTGTGGGGTATGTGACAGGCTTCACAGACCCCAGATAGCGGCCCTGACTGTGGGGTAGGTGACAGGCTTCACAGACCCCAGATAGCGGCCCTGACTGTGGGGTAGGTGACAGGCTTCACAGACCCCAGATAGAGGCCCTGACTGTGGGGTATGTGAAGACTGGCCTGTCGGGAACGACAGCGTACGTCTCATAGTCGCTGAATGACATGGAGGCGGCACTATGGACGCATCGTCGTCAGTTTGTCCAGTAAAATACGCGTCTGTCTGTAGAGGAGGGGACAGATGTGTGCGTTTAGGGTGTTTAGGGTTCAGTGGAACAGGATGTGCTGATCAGTCATGTGTTCTGTGTCCGTCAGTGCCGCCAAACCCCATGCAATAGACACGATGGCGCGTGATTAGGGGGTGTGAGGGGTGGGGGGGGATGGTGGGAACTGCCAACCTGAGGGTGGATTTCTCAGAAGGCAGATTGGACCCCCCCCAGCCCCCCCCGATCTCTGGCGATGGACAGGGCGGGTCACACGCATGGCTGAACGCGCGCAGCCCAAAGCGTGTTACCCACACGGCTGCATGTGTGTTCCGCCGCACGCTTGGCGTGTTCCGACAGCGTGTTCAGACCCGCGAAGCGTGACCGTGGGCCCTAATGAGTCACATGTTCACTGTGGGCGGGGTTTAAAGTGCACAGGCCCGTCACACGGGGGGGGGGGGGGGTGTAAGGGAGCTTTTAACTGCCTCTCCCTACCGCCGCCGCTGCCTGCTCTTCAGAATGATTAAAGGTGACCAGCCACAGCCTCGCCAGAAGCACTTTCCAGAGCTGCATTTTTTATCATAAATATTGCATTTCTTATAGCAAAGCATGTGCGTCAAGATCAATACAAAAACACACTCACACAACTTACTCAAAAAAACTTACTCAAAATTCAGTCGTGGTACTGAATCTTCAGACAATGCAAATCAGTAAAAATTCAGGAAAGCACTTTTTAAAAATGATTTATTTATGCTTAGATACGATACAGTAATACTGAGAAAAAAATCATTTTTAAAAAATTAACTGCAGAATTAGATTTTTGAACAGAGACGTATCATAATATATTAGACTATCGTTTAAAGGTCCTTTAATCTATGATGCAGTGAAACTGCGTATTTAATCTGTGAGTTCCATTATAACACAGCTGAGAAGGGGGCTGCTCCTGTGCATTAAACTGTGCTCTGAGTCCTGTGATTGCAGTAATGAGAGGAAGAACAGGGGGAAGTAATTATGGAATGCAGATGTTCAGTATGAGACATCTCCACAGATGTTCAGGTCTGGGGTAATTAATCCTTCTCATTCTTCCAGCCATGCCTGAAAGAGCTGGTTTCCCCTCACATTATCTCAGACCAAGATCCAGAGTAATTATGATATGCATTTTCCCGCTTCACTTTCAATGAGGAATTGAGAGCTTCTTAGTGCATTTTGGGAAATTTCTTGAATAGTATTTTTAAATTGGAATGGCTGCTCAGTGATATGTCCTTATTTGCATTCCCTCCCATGTTTGTCCTTGCTGTGTTGCACACACACCCTCCTAAGACCCTCATTTTTGTCCACTGTAGGGGACACCTCAAGAACAAAATTCTGAAACTGACACTACAATGAACATCTAAAATAAATAAATAATAAAAAAATGTTTAGATGAAAAATATTTTCCCTGTATGGTGTTTTTAACATTTGTATAAGCTCAATTAATTTTAAGGATACTACAGCTACCTTCTGGTCCCAGGAGAGCACTCTGAAACCAAAGTGGGTGACACAGTGCAGACGAGTGAGCAGCTGGGCTTCAGGTCAGACTCCAGCGGAGTGGGGACCCCTGGGCTCGGCTCAGCCCGGCTCAGGCCTCCATTGTGGCTCCAGATGGCCGGGGAGCCCATAGGCCACGACTGGGAAGCTGTGAAACTGTGGAACGCGTGACTTCCTCCTCATCGGTGCGTGTGCGCGGGCAGCTGCTGCAGCCCAGACGCTAGCTGGCACAGGAGGCGGGGGAGGCGGTGGGGTGGGGCGGGGTGGGGGATGGTTGTCGGGGACGGAGCGGGCGAGGAGAGATTAACAGAGAAGTTGCGCAGAAAGAGAAAGAGAGGGAAGACTGATCGGAAAAGACTTGCGTGACCTGGAATAAATGACTGAACTCCACGTCCCCCTTCCTGCATCACTACTGCAGTGAATTCCTAAGATATACTGCTTCCAGAGAGGCACTAGCTTGGGATGGACCTCACTGCTCTTACACCAGTCATTCCTGTCCAATCTCCACACAGCTCCAAGTGGAAAGTTTGATACATTAGGTAATTGTTCGTTGGCTGCAATTGGTTAATGGCCTGAAATGTAGTGCTATTACCGTGAATTGTTCATACAAAAAATATTGTTTGGATTTTTCTCATCACATTATATAAAAAAAGAAGTGAGGCTCTGCAAGGTCGCTCTGATAGGCCGGTCACAAAACCTCCAGTGGGCAGTGGGCCGACACTGTTTCCCCTGGAGACCAATGGCCACGGGGTTCATATGCAAGTGCTTCTGAGATTTTTAATTTTATGCATTCATTATGTTTTGCGCTGTTGTGTAAATGTTTTTTTTTCTATTGGCATACTGCCACTCAGTTTGTCAAGTCTCTCCTGTAAAAGAGATTTTAATCTGGTTAATTAAAGATTAAATAAAATAAAATGAAGTATGCAGCTCCAGAGGGTGTATTAGCATTTTAGCGTCTAACGCTGCCCGTGTGGTGGCCAGGCTCAATGCGTGCTGTGTGACTCTGAGTCATTGGAAGGTTATTGTGCCTATTGTTCAGGCTCATCTGGCTGAAAGATGAACTTTCGTAGCACCAAAGAGGCAATCTTTTCACACTTAGTGCTTTAATGCGATTTGCACATACGGTTGGCAAACTTCAGCAGCGTTAAGCGACTCATTATTAGCTCGTATTACGAGGACGGAAGTGCGTGATTTTTCATCCAGTGCTCATTACTCGGCCTAACTGAGATGTAATCGGTACTGTCGAGTGTGAAAAAATAAACAAGAGCGAGTGTGAGCTCTAAGTGAGTGTGTTGTGTGTGTGTTTACTGAGCCTAGCCTAGCTCAGGGGTTAGCCCAGTGAACCACTGTTCGGTAAATACTGCATTACAAGGGAATGGGTGAGAAGAAACTGTGCTTGTAGGGGTTCTGTCCTGGACAGATGGTTCCAGAGATTCCTCATCTTTATCGGATCAGTTCTAATGGTGGAATACCAGAGGAGGAAAAATGATAAAAGTGACAGTCTTACTTTAAAGAGACAGACTCAGTGAGGGCTTCTTCTCTTCATCCTTTAAGAATCACGGCTTAGTTAGGAGCTGATGTCCTCAGGTTCCCTTTCACGGACAGAGATGTCAGATAACAAAAAGGTCTCGCCAAGATTCATGTCCTGAGTTTCATATCTGTGCTTTTCATGCTGTCCTTGATAGGTCCGTTTACAGCTGAGGCAAAAAGATTGGATGAAAAAGGAGATGGGGAATATGGGAACATCTTCTGGCCATTTTGAACCTCCTTGCAGGGTCGGCTGCAGGTGACTTGCAGTAAAGAGCTGAGCTGAATGTGATATGAGAGAGAATATCAGGCCCCAGGAAGTTCTGTACGGAGTGAAAGCCATTCTGTTCAGACATGTCTGGAGAGCTGGTACAATAGTGCTTTCAAGGAACAGAGAGTCAAAGCCAGTGTGTATGATAATATCGGCTGCAGTTTGCACCATTTACGTATTGCTGCTGGCCTTTAGATCGACACGCCGAACGTACGGGCTGGAGTCTCAGTCCTGCTATCGCCGTGTCTGTCCTTATTAATGTACGAGTGGAATCAGGGAACACTGATTATCTTTCAGCCGCAGGGGGGATGAGTCAGTTAAGTACAGCCTTCACTGCCACATGATCACCAAGGAGGAATTATGGGATATTTAATGCAGTTTTAAGTCTAACATTGTCACCTGAGGGGGGACGGAGGAGTGGGGGGGGGGGTGTGAAGTATTCTCAGTTCACCTTAAAGTATTGCATCTGTCCCAGAATCCATCGCTCTCACTGCTATTATCCACATTATTATTCTGAATTCGGTTCTCAGCTTGCAGAAGCTGGTGAGGCATGAGACAGCACCCGGGTCAGTGGAGGAACAGGTGGCTAACGGCTAGCCTCTCTACGGGACGTCCCGACTGGCTGGCCTGACAGCGCGTGAAATAAAGTTTATGTTCCCCTGCCATGCAGTCTGACAGAACGGACTGTGACTCATCGTCTCAGAGGAAGCCTCTCCTCTCATTACTGCAGGGCTGCTAATGCACAGACAGGCGCTGCTGATTGGCAGGCGTGGCACACATTTGCAGTGTATGTGTCCGTATTGCATTTTACAATAGTGCTGTCTTCTTGTACGTATGTGGAGACCAGGTGAACATTTTCTGCCTGGCAACAACAACAACAATAATAATAATAATAATAATAATAATAATAATAATAATAACAATTTTATACCTTGTGAATATATATAGAGCCAGTGAAAAACTTTCCTAAATCTAAATGCTGAAGGGTTTTCATTCTCACATGCTGATAAATATCCGGTAGCAGCCTGACTCTGGTGTAAAACCAGCCTGCTCGTAGACTCCTGGCACCACGCCTGTTTCACACGGCAGACCTGAACATTGCAGTGTGCTGTAGGCCTGCAAAGAGCTCCTTCCAGCATTTCATTTCTGTGCAACCTGATGACATACCTTATAGCTCTTCCCTAAGATGAAAAGCACCTTACTGCTCCTCCCTAAGATGAAAAGCACCTTACTGCTCCTCCCTAAGATGAAAAGCACCTTACTGCTCCTCCCTAAGATGAAAAGCACCTTACTGCTCCTCCCTAAGATGAAAAGCACCTTACTGCTCCTCCCTAAGGTGAAAAGCACCTTACTGCTCCTCCCTAAGATGAAAAGCACCTTACTGCTCCTCCCTAAGATGAAAAGCACCTTACTGCTCCTCCCTAAGGTGAAAAGCACCTTACTGCTCCTCCCTAAGCTGAAAAGCAGACTGGGGTTTAATACAGTTTCTCAGCTCTTTTTAAACCCATCTTTTCCTTGATTAATTGCAGAACAATTTATTTCCTAAATAAAATAACGTGGCACCGCACCTGCGATTGAAATCAAATCTGTCTGAGAATTTTCCCTCTGAGGAAACTGGGGCAATCCATCACACAGAGCTGAAATGAAGGGACTTATTGTTCATTTGATTATGTTTAATCACTTTAAAAACATTTCAGTATGGTGAGTTGGAGTGTTCGCAAAAACAATGGTGCAGCAGTGCAAGTTTAAACATTAGATAAGGAGTTTATATGTAACATAGTAGATTAAACTGTATATTTTATGGAGATTATTATTATTATTATTATTGCCCTTTTCAAGGATTTAAATGCTACTGTCATTAATCACCTCCAGTGTATTGCCTGAGTCATGCCAGGCAGCCATTTTGGACCAGTATTCCACACCACTGCTGAGGTGGAGGCGGAGGTGTTTAAATCATGCTTTAAAATAGGCCAACACCGTACCCCATGAACATGTTGTGTGTAGTCGAGCTGTGGGTGGAGAGAAATATAATTTTTTTTAAAACTACCTTGCAGTAAGTTGCAGTACTAAGTTATAAAATGCTTGAACTCTGATATGAAGGTAAGGTGTGTATTATTAGACATCAGATTATCAGGTATCTACGTTTATGAATCAGCTGTGTTTGGTTTTACAGCTAACTTTTTGTAAATATTTTTTGTGTCATGGCCAAGCTGTGGAGAATAACATTAGCTTTTTATTCATTTAAACATGATGAAACAAGACATAAGACAACACATTTCCTTCGCTAGGGGAATGCAGAAATATGCCTGGTTCCTGAAATAGTGTTGCTTCACTGCTCAGCGCTGCCCTCAGCCTGCATAGCATGCCACTGATCTAGGATTAGCTTTCCCCTGTTTCTATCCTGGACATATCCATTATGAGAATAAATATCAAACGGATTCTAGACCAGCTTTCCTGCTCTTTGTGAACGTGTGCCTGAGATCTTTCTGAAAGCCTGTAGATAGTTAAAGGACCAGGTGTCTTGCTTTAAAGTTTGTAAAACACTTCAGGTGATACAGGGAGGCAGGCAGGTAATAATGCATCTCTCCTCACACCAAGCTCGAGTGCTTCGGTTAACATGCAGATGGTCTAGCTGGCTGTTAGTGAAAAACATTCTCTGTTCTCCTTGAGTAAATGATTCTCTGTGGATGCTTTATCACCTCAGTAATAGACTTACTCTTATCACCTCTCACTGCGTCCCCCACCCAGCCCCCCTGAGACGGGATACCCAAGTGCTGATTCGCACACAGTTCTGTGGTATCAGTATGCACCCCAACAATGTTTACTCACTGCCAAACGTGGAAGAATTTCATTTTCCTCGCGGGAAGATAAGAGCTCCTAGACAGACAGTGTGTTCTTATGCTGCCATAAATTTAAATATGCAGATTGTTTTTGCTTGTTTCACTGTGTGTCTGCAGAACAGCATGTTGTTTGGGTCGGAGAGTGTTTCCGATGTTTGGCTGATGCTGGGTGTGAGGTGCTCAGGATCTGTATCTGGTCATGAACAGCAGATGTTCTTGACTGCCTCTCTGGGTGTTTGACAGGAAACGGACCCCTGCACATGCAGCAGTACTGCTGAGGGACTGTAACAGGAGGCTGAGGATAGTTCTGTTTCATTTATATATTTACTCCAGGGGATTTAGGAGCTTTCTGTGCACCGTGTATTCTTTGATCTTTTTAGGTCAGCCGTGCTGTGAGAGCTTCATGGATGTGTGGTCGTGGCACATGCATGATGTGAAGGTCACATGGTTGCAGTGCACCCTGGGAAAGCAGATGGACTGTTTGGCACCTGTCCTTTCAGTTATGCCCATCGCAGTGGTCATTTGGATGACTGCTCTAAAGGTTACATTTGATTTGACTTGCATTAATAGCCCAGGGAACAGGCTCCAGGACAATGGGCTTTGAGTTGGGTTTTTTCCTTGTGCAATAAAAAGAGTGAAACTGAGAATATTCTGGTTTTGGTCTCATTCAGGACTCAGTCACTCCAGGTATATTGATATTGGGAGTACAGTTTTATTCTAGCCAGTTGATTGCTGCAGTTTGTGTTCTCTGGGGAGTATAACAAGAGATTTGATTTGAAGCTGGCGTATAAAATCTCAGACCATAACTGCGCGCGAAAGATGTCTGTAAGAAATCCAGTGCTAGGCTAGAATGGATTTTATGGATGTGAACTTGTAAAAACCTGAAGCCTGTGTTCAGTCAACAATGTCTTTAAGCGGGAAGATGTGATATGGTGTGTAGGGCAGCAAACTCTTGAGCTGTATGTGAACCTTACATTTTAATCTTTATGGCACAATTAAAATTTCAAACTTTCCCTAAACTTTGAACCATAAGCCTGAGGGTTAAAAAAAACAAACATTTATAAATATTTTTTTATTTAGGTACTCTAAGTGCATTTATTAAAAATGCATTTCTAAATTAATTTTTTTTTCCTATGGCTGAACTTGCCCATCTGTTTTAAAACAAAAGGAAAAGGCCGTTGCATTTATAAATCCAAATGTAAGTCCCGCGGATCCGTTGAGTGATGCTTTATGAATAAATGTGCACTGCAGTCTCTTCTGAAGTAGCTCACCAGGTCCCTGTAATACTGCATCTGCAGAGTCTGCAATAATAACTGCAGGAGCTAAAACACTTAAAGAAGAGGCTCAGAAAGTGGTATAACTCTGTGTATGTACAATATTTAAATTTATCAGTGAGAATGTTTTATTGTGTAGGTTTAATTTTTTTCAGTGATTATCCCAAGTTCCATTTCCTGTGTTTAACATTCACCATTTTTATTATTATCAAGACTGGGTTTTTATTCTGAATTTTTAGCTATTTTCTTACTTGTAAAAAAAAAGCTGTTTACATTTGTATTGCTACTAAAAAAAGTGCTGATGCAGTGCTTATCCCGCCAGGCTGTGTACAATTGGAACTTTGTTGGATCATGGCCAGGATTACTCCCTCTTTCGCCTTAGCACTTGATTGATGGATGAAGGTCTGTGAGGAAGATGATGCTGTTTGCTTTCACTACAGGAAGGGGGAGGGTGTGTGTGGGGGGGGGGTTGTTATAACTTGACATTATTTTGTGATTGATGTCTTCAAAGGAAAATGATTTTAATCATTAAGAAGTGACTCAGTGGAATGATACTCATACCATTCTGTCTTTCTAAAACATCATTTACATCATGCATTTTATTATTAAAGGCTGCGATGCACATTGTCTGATGTGATAACTGACGTTGCTTCAGGCCACATGTGCAGTGAAAAACTATTAAAAGTTTTTTTTGCCCTGAATGGATTATTTTTGCTCTTTTTTTACAGGATGAAAAGAACCAGGTCCTGATGACTAATGCTTGGTTGCAGCTGGTGAGTGACAGAGCTTCTATCTTCCTGAGAGTCAACTGTGAGATTTTTAATTTTCATTTATTTTATTTTATTTTTTCAGACTGGTATATGTGAGGAAAAACTACATTTCCGTAGCCTGCAGTAGATGGTCTGTATTACGCTGATCTTAATTACCAGCTGCAGTACAACACACTGGGGAAATCAGAGCAGTGATGACTTTAAATCAAAATCAGCAGAGAAATTCCCTGCTGGTCCATCATCTCCAGCCACGGGAGTTTTAGAACTGCCGATTCACATAATTACATAAAGAAACATGTTGCATTTGTGTGATTGGCTGAGGGGGGAGGTGGGAGTACTGTGTGTGCGTTTGTGTGATTGGCTGCGTGGGGAGGTTAGAGTACTGTATGTGTTTGTGTGATTGGCTGCGTGGGGAGGTTAGAGTACTGTTAGAGTACTGTATGTGTTTGTGTGATTGGCTGAGTGGGGAGGTTAGAGTACTGTATGTGTTTGTGTGATTGGCTGAGGGGGGAGGTGGGAGTATGTAGTGTGGATGCAGGCCAATAAGGTGAGAGGTTCACTGAAGACTGGTGTTCTGGGTTAAGTGTGATGCCGTTATGTAGATGTTACTCAGTTCTTATTCTCTCGTCACGTTGCAGTTACACAGGTAACTACAGGATTAAGATGAATCTCCTTTACTTACTGGAGTGTTTTGCAGTACAGGCAGATGTTTTCACTCGGGGAGTGATGGATTAGCTGATTGGGGGTGTAATTCGATTTCCCCGTTCCCACGACTCCATCAGTAACCCCGTGTCGGCCGGGCCCGGCATCGGGTCAGGGTGTAATCGCCAGCCGGTATTGGACCTGTCAGCACCGCTCCAAGGCGGACGAGGTTGAGACTGGCTTTAGGTTTGTACCAGTCGATTGTAAAAGCGTCCGGTAATCGAGCCGCCCTTTCTCATTCGCTGAAAGTGTAGCGCAGCGTGGGCGCAACGTGAACATGGTGTTAATGGTCACGTAACCACGGTGACCAAGCTCCTCTGGCTCTCAGGAGTCATTGCGCCTCCGCGGTCCCCTCCTCCCCAATCAGCCTCCTCTGTCACCTCCTCTGTTGCCCCCTTACCTTACAGGCCTTAATGCTCAATCCCAGTTTGTTTCTCAGATCCCATCTGATTTTTTTTGCATTGGCTGTTCGCGTTCATGTCTGCAAGTGGCTGATATCTGACATAAGTGTGAACAGACCTCTGTCCTGAAAGAACCCGCACGCTCGCATTAAAAAAAAGAAAAGAAAAGAAACGTAGCACTGTTATCCTCCAGTGAGCTGTGGTGGACATCGAGGCCGTGTACGGGACAGCTTACCTCCCTTACTAGATGAAGACTGATCTGTGCGAGTGCGTGCTCAGCCAAGCCTCTCCGACAGACTGGCAGTAAACTGCAGCGGCTGCAGCGGTAGAAGGGCTGCCACTGCTCTTGGCTTGATCGGCCACACATCAATAATCAATCAAGCCCACCAGGACCCTGCTCCTAATCAAACACATTCTGCAGCTCCTGGGAAAATGCAGTATATTTAAAAATCAATAAGCAAATACATCAGAGGTGAAAATATTGTGCCTACTTTTTTGACTGCCAAAACCTTCACAGCATAAGAACCAATTCTGACATAGTAAGTTTTACACTGATAAAATATATTTTATCCTGCGACTCTTTGAACTGGATTGAATTAACACTGAATATTCTACTGTGATACTTATGCCAAGGATTCTACCTATACTGTGTGTGAATCTGAATTGAAGCGTGTCTTAAGATGTCCTTAAGCATTTCATAAGCGTGTCTGGTGTATATATTTACACATTTGCATGTGACATATTGTCAGCACTGAAACTTTTTTTAGTGCTCATTCAAGCATTAAGACTATATAACTATTGAGCTATGGATATTTACCTCTAAAAATTCAGTTTCATTTTCATTATAATTTGTTTTATATTTTAGGCCATCAGTTAACAGCTGATCACCGGCTCTCCAGAAGGTTGCGCTGTCATTGTCCTCTGGCGTGCATAAATATTACTGTTGCTCCAATTGGATTTAATGCGTTCCCAACATCATTCCAATTAGCGTTAGTTAGTTCTGATGGATTTGTGGTGTGAATCCTGACTTATAGACGCTCTGAGACTAACTGCCGCCGCAGCGGAGCGGTGTGATTGGATAACACAGAGGGTGAGAACATGATGATAACTCAATCAGAGGCAGGCCCAGGCGTGATTAACTGAGCGGACTGACTGCATTTTTATTCTGTGCAGTAAAACTCTACGTTCCCCCTCACGTGCGCTCCAGTGTTAATGGCGGTTTTGCCATCGTTAATGACTGAGCCAGTCCCTCTGCGGTTACACCGGTGGAGATTGTGGATGTCGGTGCTTTATTACTGACACCCTCTTCTCCCGCTCTCTCGCCGACAGCACTGGACCGACATTTACCTCAACTGGAATCCGGACAACTATCCAGGTGTACAAAACCTGCGCTTCCCCTCCAATCAGATCTGGGTGCCTGACATTCTGCTCTACAACAGGTAAGGCAAACCTGCGACTGGTACTGCTTCCCAATCATGTATTCAAGGTAATCTCTTGAATCTCGGCAGGTAGTGTGACGAGCACTCTGAAGTTGATCTTTTAGTTTTCTGCCAGAGAAATCAAACGTCTTGATTTTATCTTTCACAGGGAGTCACCTTCACAATGTAACCAGAGACCACAAAAATCAAAAAACCGCAAATCCCTTGTGTGCCTCTGACAGAGACGCAGTGAAGTATTCTGGGAAAATAGTCAATGCATTTTAACATTCCCTTGGTGAACCTGTGTTTGTCTCATTTTTAGGTAAGATGCTCCTGGTTTCAATCAAAATCGAACATGGCAAAGCCACTTTGTTCTAAAGCGGCGGCAAATTATTCTGGAATGGTGCGATTTGTTTTGTTTTGTTTTGCGTCTCAAGCTCTGCCTCTTAAGATAACTCGGTGGTTTTGTTTTAATACTTGAGCATATGCATTCTGAGCAGTGTAAAGATCACTTACAGCATGGATGCTCAAATCTGCCCCTTGAATCCAAATCCAGCCCTGGTTTTCTTTTCTCCCTGGTAATTAACAGTGTGTGCTACTGATTGGCTAAACTATCTTCTCACCTGACTCCCAGGTAAAGGGAGGGTGGAAATCCAGCAGTTCTCAGCCCTCTAAAACCGTGTCCAAAAAAGTGTCTGTTCCTTTTGGGTTTGGCAGGTGAACAGAACACAATGCAAGGTTCTCTGCAGACCAGCAATGTTTGCACAAACATACTGGAATACTGAGTGCACGCTGGTGCCAGGATAACTACGTTGCATAAATGCTGCATAAATGTTCCTCCACATGACACTTGCTGGAATAATGCATTCCGCTCCCTTTCCTGCCCCGGGAGACGTAATCGAGGTGCACAGCCTGATCAAAAGCGCTGCAAATCCAGATTTATTACAGACTCAATTCACCTTGAAGCTGATTTAGAAATCTGAAGTGAAATTCGAGACTGGAGGAGAGGCCTCTTTTGTTCTCTTTTTGTTCTCTTTATGGCAAAAGGATGAAAGCTCTAAGGTTTCCTCTCTCTAATGGAATGAGACACAACATTAGGCAGTTTTATATTCAGAATAAAAGATGAATAATATTGTAGTCCAACAGGGCAGAACAAAAATGCTATTAATGGCTTATATTAAGATGCGCGTGGAAAGGTTTTTTTAATTCATTAAATCATTCAGCTAAGTTCCGTGAGTGTGAAGTAGACGAGAACACAATGTCACATGACCTACTTCTCCATACATAGTGCATCGGGTTTGCATTAAAAAATATTTTAAATTATTTTTGCAACATAAATTGTGAAATGGTTTAGTGGTTTCTTTTTTATCCCTTATAGTGCATGTATGCTTTATGATGAGGAAAATTAATGACTTGTATTGGTGTAATAATATTATATAAATCAAGGTGATTATGGCTTTGTTACAGACAATTTATGAGGCTTCTCATATAGTGCATACGAATGGATGTGCAGGTCGGTGTGGTTTTGGTTGTCAAGACTGCATGTTTGTCTGTACTCTCCAGAACATATAGAGGATGTTGCAGTGATGATGCTTGCTAAAAAGTGTCCAGTATTAATTCAGCTCTAACAGAGTACATGAGTCCAAAAGGGATCATATGTACTCTGTAAGAGTTGATTTAACACATCATTTAACTGTGTATTCCAAATAGGAAGAAAATAGAAAAGTTGGATAAAAATGTGTTAAGTTTGCAACATCATCTCCATTGTTTGAAGTTGATTCAGTTGGTTGTTCTGAAATCCGAAGGAGTCACTCTGAAAAGCTTGTGCTGAAAAAGCAACAAGTTTCTCTGAGGAACAGAATTTTACACGAACTCTATTAGTGTCTCGATCACAAGTCCTTTCCGTTTGCTTCCATCCTCAGGAAACATTACATTTATTACTCCATTTTATTACGCAAATACAACACATTTTTCTAGTGTAATTATGCGACCTGGCAGAGAGACGACGCTTGTAAACAAATCCCTTTGCCATTGCCCCTGGCGGCCATTGATTTACGAGCCGTCCTACTTGGCAAAGGACACGCTAGATGCTGCCCGCAGATTCGGCTGAATTAATGCATTTCTTACTTCCTGTTTTAATGAGCATGCCTTGAACGGTCATAAGGTCATGCAGGCGAAACGTGCCTTTGCAGACAGCTGGCTTACATAAAATAAAAATGAAAAATGCTGTATCTTAGAGTGTAACATTAGCCATGACACAGCGCTGTCATGGTTACATACAGTAGCAGGCCCAGACAGCCTGTAGCATGATGTGCCTTATGGAACACACAGCATCGCCATGGTGATAAAACTGTGGAGTTTTCCTGCATAGAGTAAAATTTACTAGCACCAAAGCAGGAAAAGTGGGAAAAAAACTATTAAAATTGCAGTTAGAATATGACTCATTTGGGGACTAAATTAACCCTGGCCAAGTGATGGGGAGCACTGAAGACCCTTTTCATGGAGAAACCCTGAAGCTGGAATCCGCTCTGAAAGAGGAGACAGAGGTCAAGTATTAATTTTAGATCAAATCAGTGAATATAAACGAAGGCCAATGGGCAGAGGAGAGAGCATGAATGCCAGACTCCTTACAGACGCGTGGAGGAACCCCACCAATTCACAGCTAATTAAACCGTTGCCAATAACACCCTTTCAGTGCACTCTGGAATTCATCTCTGCATTGATAATTAAGGAAAATGACTGAAAACAGGAAGAGACCAATGATCAGTTTAAGGGGAAGTTTTCAGCTCATCTACCACCTCTAATTGGCAATCTTTTGTCTTATTTTGCAAAAAAAGTAATCAGAATAAGATTTTCCATCCATTATCTATAACCGCTTATCCTCAGCAGGGTCATGGTGAGTGCTGGAGCCAATCCCAGCATGCTTTGGGCGAGAATTAAGTCTACGAATTATTTTTTGGGTTTTTGCAGTGGAGATGCGGAGGACAGATCTGGATTCAAACGCAGGCTTTAAAAAAGTAACGCTAATAAAACCGTCCCATTAACAGCCCCACCCCCCCCATCCCCCCCCCCCTCACTCGGGAGGACAGACGACCGCACAGCTGGTGCCGTCCCCGTGTCCTCATGTAGCCCCGCGGCGCTAGCCCGTTAGCTTCGCTGCTGGCTGTCCCCGTGTCCTCATGTAGCCCTGCGGCGCTAGCCTGTTAGCTTCGCTGCTGCACGCCCTCAGTCTTCATTTTCCACATCATAACTGCATCGACCGCAACAGTGTGGGTCTCACGCTATTTAAACATAAAAAAATCATTACTAATTTGCCTTCTATTTAGTATTGAACGTGTATATCTGATTTTGAGTGCAGGATAAATATTGAGACAGATGAGGAGAAGTTTTCTGAATAAAAAGGTGGATATGTTTCTGAGGAGGAGCCCCAGGGTGAGGTGTATGATTGGCCAAAAGGTGGATATGTTTATGAGGAGGAGCCCCAGGGTGAGGTGTATGATTGGCCAAAAGGTGGATATGCTTTTGAGGAGGAGCCCCAGGGTGAGGTTTGCATCCATCTTAATAGAAAAGTTGCATATTCAAAAAGGCTGAAGGTCAGTGTTCTGAAGATCAGTCCTCTTTGAGTCCATGAATGATCCTTCATAGCTGTTGGATTTGATATAAGATATAATTCAGAGAGAACACCCCCCCCACCCCCCCCCTCATGGTCAGTAGACCATTCAGGGACAAGTGAAAGTGCAAATGGCTGATTTTATGTTCTAAGCTTTCCAGTTCAAAAGAGACAAGACATCTTTTCTCATCTCCAGACGGTCTTCCGTTTAAAGAAATATGAGCAGAAATATGAGCAGTATATGGAGTGCATTCTGCTTGCATCCCAGCTCCTGATGCTGAACCGTAACTTTTACATTTATAACCTTTAGCACTTTATGGCATCAAGTCACAGAAAGTGAGGTCAGAATTGAAAAAGTCTCCTTCAGAGGCCAGCCCAGTGAGGTGCGGAACGTTTGTGTGGAGATGGGGAGAATGTTAGGATGTGTTCCGGTATAGTCCCAGCAGGGTGGTGTGGGTGATTTCACACCTGTGGGCTATGCAATACACCTGTGCTGTCTTACTGTGCCTTTTTTTTCCCTTTACAAGCTTTCTCCTCTCTCTCTCTCTCTCTCTCTCTCTCTCTCTCTCTCTCTCTCTCTCTCTCTCTCACACACACACTTCCTCCTCACACACACACACCCCACCACACACACACTCCCTCTCTCTCTCACACACACACACACACACACACACACTCTCTCTCTCTCACACACACACACACACACACACACACACACACACACTCCCTCTCTCTCACACACACACACACACACACACACACTCCCTCTCTCTCACACACACACACACACACACACACACACTCCCTCTCTCTCACACACACACACACACACACACACACACTCTCTCTCTCTCACACACACACTCCCTCTCTCTCTCACACACACACACACACTCTTTCTCTCTCGTTTTCTCGCTCCTCTAACGAGCTGCAGAATGTCCACACAGATAACAGTCCTGATAGCCACACACTCGTGCTTTGAATGATAGCCCTTCGTTAAGCAGTCATTTTTATCATTGGCCATCATCACATAATCATCACGGTCGCAGTTTTTAGCATTTCCCGCTCAGCCTTTCAGACGAGCGAGATTGCGCTGTCTTTAAAATGTCAGCAGTCAGAGTCCATTTAAAAAGCTAATCGCAGCCCGGTGCGTCGCATTAGACCGTAATGTCAGCATGATTCAGCATTTCCAGGATTCCGTTGGATGAACAGGCTGTTCCATTCCTTTAAATGACCAAGAAAAACACAAAGAATTTAAGCTAGCCAAAGAGCCCACTTTTATGATAATTGCTCTAACATTTACCATTATACAGACCATCATATAGATATTAGACCCTGACTCAGATCAGAGTCAGAAGCAGTAATGTTCCCTGTGTGGGTGGGGGTCCTGAAAGTCTGAAAGTCCAGAGAAAGTGGAGACTTATTAGGGCTGTATTTCAGCATTATGTAAGTCTCTGTCTCCTTGGCCCGCCCGGGCCTGGACAGGATGCACTGGTGTGCTTTGATATGTTTCAGAGCCATCTCCAAATTCACACTCCCTCCCACGGGTCCTGGAAGGCCCTCGTACATAACAATCTCTCAAATATGATAAAAAATACTGATGAATGGTTGCGTTGTCCTTGACAAAAGTATTTCTTTTTCACTGGAAACTTTGTGAAACGTTTGTGACATCATCATTGTCATCATCTTCTATTAACATTTGATTTCATGGAAAATCTAATTGTGGATTTGTGGCCTTTTTCTGTCTGAGATTAGAAAAATAATCCAATTTCAAATAATAAAACCAGGGCCGAGCTTTCGGTGAGTGATTTTACCCTGCGCTTTATGGAGCATTTATAAAAATAAAAGGCCAGCCTTGTGTGTAATTTAGCTCAGTGTCTGGTAAGACAAGGCTGTCTGAGTACCTGACACTCGCTCCCATTTTCTGTGCCTAGTGTTGATAATAATTGGATGATTTACAGCCAATAGATAAAAAGATGAGAAGGTGATAGCAAAGTTTCCTGCATTAAAAAAGTCCTCCTGGAGACAGCGGCAGTGGCCGTATGCTGATATTATTGCGTGTTAATGAGCCGTCGGTGCTGAGGAAGGTGTCACGCTGCCTGTGTTTGACTGCGGTGTAATTACAGACTGCGCTGGTATTGGAGGCTACAACTGCTGTTTGGGAGTTTTCAGCAACGACTGCAGATTTCACTGAGGAACGGAGCAGAGTGGCAGAAATGGAATGTTGTTGACAGGCTGGTGGAGCATCGCAGTGGCAAGTGGTCAGGGGACCAATCAGGGCCTGTTTACGGTCTGCTGGATCCACTTCCGTGAGACTGGATTGGTAGCTGAGGGCTGCCAATCAGCAGCTTTTCTCTCGAACCCATTGGCTGTGGTGCAAACTGAAATTACTGGGTTTTTCTTCCATTTCCAAGCTGGAATGGAAAATCTGGGAGCAGTGCATTGTCACTTGTAAGCCATGCCAAGACTAACAGGTTTCAACTGTGTGTGTGTGTGTGTGTGTGTGTGGAGGGGGGGGGGATTTCAACCATCTTATTTGAATGGCATTCCACACTCAGTGTGGAAGAGTAAAACGCTCCATTTCACTAAAGTTTATTTTATCTTACTGTTCAGTTCCCTGAGCTTTCACAAACAATTGTGCTGCTTTCCCGCTGTCGCTTCAGACTGTGTCAGCAAACAACATGCGACAAAATGAAAACTTTGTCTGAAAGTTTATATTTGTTTGCTTGACTGATCTGATGGCAAACGAATACAAAAGAGCCTGTGGCAGTTTCCAGGATGGAGGTTAGGGGGAGACAGCGAGCTTCAGCCAAGCAGTGCCTCGTGTGTCCCAGCTCAGGGGTTTAAACATGGCTGCAGCAGTGCACTGTGGGTAGTTTGATCAGTATGGGCGTGGCTGGTGTGTACCTGCAGTGTGGGGAAGGCCTTTGGGGTCAGGACAGGGCACTAAGATCACTATCTGAGAATGAGCTACGCTTTGTTTTTTGTCCTCCAGCGCCGATGAAAGATTCGATGCCACCTTCCACACCAACGTCCTGGTGAACTCCTCAGGGGCATGCCAATATATACCACCAGGTGAGTGAGTGTGTGTGCGTGTGTGCGTGTGTGAGTGTGTGTGTGTGTGTGTGTGTGTGTGTGTGTGAGTGTGTGTGTGTGTGTGTGTGTGTGTGTGTGTGAGTGTGTGAGTTTGTGTGTATTTGTGTCTGTGTTTGTGTGTGTGTGTGTGTGTGTTTATGCGTGTGATTGCGTGATTGCGTGATTGTGTGTGTGTGTGAGTGATTGTGAGAGTGTGAAAGTGGGTGTGCAATTGTACCTTGTTTGTGACTAATTGTAACTCTGGCAACCCTGCCCCTCCGCTGGCAGGGATTCTGAAGAGCACGTGCTACATCGACGTGCGCTGGTTCCCCTTTGATGTGCAGAAGTGTGACCTGAAGTTCGGCTCCTGGACGCACAGCGGCTGGCTGCTGGACCTGCAGATGCTCAACGTGGACATCTCCACCTACATCCCCAACGGGGAGTGGGACCTCGTGGGTAAGGCTGGCACACTGGCACACCACTGGCAACATTATCGAACCAAACCTTGTCCGGTCTTCTCTGAACGTCAGTGTGTTCCTGAGTCTAATGACAGCTGGCAGAACACAGCTCTTTGATTTGAGCAACATGAGTTTTTATAACTTTGAGTAGCAGACTTAATTAAACTTCGCTGGTGTTAGGTCACTGCTGTAATTCTGAACCTATAGCTCAGCTTGCTCTGCAGGTAATTACTTTGCCTGAGGAGCCAAAACTGTGAGGGAGGGAAGGTGGAAAGGCCAGAGGTGTGCTTCAACTTCAGAGTGTCACACATCTGGGAACCACACTCAGAAAATCTGACCAATGGAAAAACACCTCTGGCCTGGGGAAAACACTGTTTCCGGGCAGTTAGGCCAGTCTCTGGGTATTTAACAAGATGTGACCGTCTGGAGCCTGAGACTGTGTTTTGACAATCCCTTTAAAAACTGGCTGCTGGTTTCGAGGGAGGGGGGTAAGGAGGAAATGCATGTGCATATTGAGCATATTCAGCATGGTTATCAGGACTGGGGAGGTCAGAACCATGGAGGCCATTTATGGAGGCTGTTCTCAGAACAGGCCCAGAAGGCACTGCTAGAAATCTCTTCAGTACAGCTGTCGCACTGATAGCAGATAGTACTGACTGATCCACAGAGTTATGCATTAATGGGAAGTTGGCGGTGGAGCTGGAGACTTTAGATCCTTCCAGACCAAATATGGTGCTGCAGTCTCTGAAGAACATGTTCCGAAAGGCTCCTTGCGTCTCCATAGTCTCACTGGTGTTTCTGTTTGCTGCGTCTCCATAGTCTCACTGGTGTTTTTGCGTCTCCATAGTCTCACTGGTGTTTTTGTGTCTCCATAGTCTCACTGGTGTTTCTGTTTGCCATTTATTGAGGCAGACATTTACATAATTTCATACATAACTTAATATGTTGGATCGCATAGTCTTGTGTGACTGTCGAATCAGGTATAACCAGAGGTATGACTACATTTTTTGTTATTGTACCCCACCAAGGTAGATGTATTCCTGGCTTGCTGCACACATGACTGCCAATTCCAGCAAATTGGATAGGCATCCTCCCAAAAAAGCCCTTTTCTGTGGCTTAAGAGCTCCTCCTCCTGCCCTGTGTGTGTTTGTTTAAGCTGGGGGCCAAATCAGTGGCAACACAGTTTTGCTCTGCTGTGTGGCCACCAGAGTTGGTGTCAATTCTTCCTTAATTCCTGTCACTTTAATTAATGACATGATGGGATTTTTTCCTCCCACTGAATTAATTCTAATTAATTTCCAGAATTGACTAAATTAAAACTGAACTGACCTCGATAAACACTCAACATAGACTACTCTGCATCCTCGGGTTGGAAACGGGTTTTAAGAAGTGGCCACTTCATGCACTCAAGCACCTCTCCTGGTCTCGAGTCGAGCCAGTGAAGCACTCTGCAGATGGAAGGGCTGCTCTTCAGCACGCTCCTTGTTTTTAGGCAGGCTAGGCAGGGTATAATATATATGTTATTACCCAGAACATCTTGAAGTGAAAACAACAATATTTTATAAGATAAACAATTCCGGTGCAGTAATAGTGTTATACTCATACGTTATACAACCATAAAATAAAGATATCACTGTTATAAAAAAGATCAGTATAGTTCCACCCCAGTTTCTACATTTGTTACTGCTAAACATTAATCCCTTTGGTTTCCTATGGTCAGGTCAATCTATCTACTTAAGGGTTATGAAACCCGGTTTCTATAAAATTATATTTTATATATATATATTTCTATAAATATTACTCAAATTGGAAAAAAAAATGCAATGATTTTCTGCGGGGCACATCGACCCCCTGAACCTGTCTGTGTGTCTGAGGCCACTGGGGTTCGGCCACTGGCGTGTACCCCTGGCACTAAGTCTCGCCCGCCTGTTGGCTCAAATTCGCCCCCCCCCCCCCCACCGCGCCCCCCCCTGCAGTGCGGTCCTGTCCCTGCCGGGTCAGAGGGCTCTAATTGGTCATATGGCGGTAATGATATAATTAGTGGTGGTTCTCGCGGGTTGCTGTGCAGCTGGCGGGGGGGGGGGGGAGGGGCGGGGCAGGGTGGCAGATGGCGACCCTGGGTCCTCGTGTGGGCGGCCACCTCGCCCGTGTCGCTGGCGGGACAGGTGCCAGCGATGGACAGGAGCGAGGGCGGGCAGACAGAGGGATTGGGGGGCGGGGGGGGGTTTCAAGGGGGAATAGTCCCGATTACTGAGGCAAAGAGGACATCCAGTCCAGACTCATTTCAGTAACGATGACAACCTGTGTCATGGACAGGTGACCTTGCTTGAGAGGGTCCACAGAATTCTGTTCAGAGCCACATTTTACTGTGTATTAGGGGCAAATTCATGTTATCCTGGTCAGACCCATAGTATGCTAAGTTTATGACCAGGCAGGGTAGTCAGTGGAGTAAAAAAAGAATGGTTTGGACAAGATAGCATTATAGATTATTAAGTAAATCATTACAGTCCTGTTAAGAATTCAGAGGTACGAATGTATATAGTCAGCGATTTGTGTCTGGTGAAAGACGGTCTCACCCTCCAAATTGGAGTTTCATTTTGATTAAATAAGTCTTCCAATTCTTGCTGTGATGCTGCAGTTCCAATAAAGCCCTGGAAGATGGCTGCAGCCTCCCCATCCCTCTCCTCCGCATGTGCGTGGTCATTAGCAGGAGTTGGAGCCCAGTTTGATTTGAGTGGACATGTGAAAATGCTAAATGAAGCTGTGAGTCCATGTGCTTTGATGGCTTTCTTTTTCCCCCTGAGAGACTGAAGGATATTTAACACTTTCACGCTCACTTCCTGTCACGTTCATCCTGAGTAATGAATCACATCTTCGGAGAGTCTCTTCTTCTTCTTTGGTCCCCTCAATTTGATTGGTTCCATTCATTCCACGAGCTCTGTTCATTATCAGGCACTGCAATTAAATATCCCAGTTAGTAATTTGAAGAAAAATAGCAATTTGTTCTGTTCTGAGAATTCTCAGGTGCTTTCATGTTCTGAAAATTTTTATTTAATTTTTTTATTTTGCAAAAATGCGATGTCATGGACTTACTTGACTTTGACTTTAAGGCAAATTGGCAGGATATTGATTTTTGTTTTGTTTCCGCAGAGACCAATGTGGAGTGCATTAAATGGATTGCAATTTGAAATTAAAATTTAGTTGCAAAAACAAACCAAAAGAAACTGTGTCAAGGACAAGCATGATTAATTCAGCTTTTTTGCTTGGGCATACAGGTTTTATTATTTAATGTTTTTTCAGGTATTCGGTGGTTTGCAAACTGCAATAAGTTCATTTTAAGAATGTTCAGGAAACAGAATGTGCTCACAGACACACAGATTCCAGTTCTATCTCTCCAAATATCTGAATATAACTATAGTAAGAATTCAAATGCTAATTATATGATATTTTCCTCTTTGTATGTGTGTGTACACGTATGTGTGTGTGTGTGTGCATGTGGGTGTGTGTGTGTGTGTGTGTGTGTGCATGTGGGTGTGTGGGTGTGAGGGTGTGTGTGTGTGTGTTTATGTGTGTGGTGTGTGCGTGCATGTGTGTTGTGTGTGCGTGCTTGCGTGCGTGCGCGCATGTGTACACGTGTGTGTGTGTGTGTGTACTTGCGTGCGTGCACGCATATGTACACGTGTGTGTGTGTGTGTGTGTGTGTTTATGTGTGTGTGTGTGTATGTGTGTGTACACGTATGTGTGTGTGTGTGTGTGTGCATGTGGGTGTGTGGGTGTGTGTGTGTGTTTATGTGTGTGGTATATGTGTGGTGTGTGTGTGTGCTTGCGTGCGTGCGTGCATGTGTACACGTGTGTGTGTGTATGTCTGTGTGTATGTGTGTGTGTGTACACGTGTGTGTGTGTGCGTGTTTATGTGTGTGTGTACGTGTGTGTGTGTGTGTATGTCTGTGTGTATGTGTGTGTGTATGTGTGCGTGTTTATGTGTGTGTGTGCATGTGTGTGTGTGTGTATGTCTGTGTGTGTGTGTGTGTGTGTACGTGTGTGTGTGTGTGTGTGTATGTCTGTGTATACGTGTGTGTGTATGTGTGTGTGTGTGTACGTGTGTGTGTGTGTGTGTGTGTGTGTGTGTGTGTGTGTGTACGTGTGTGTGTGTGTGTGTGTGTCTCCCAGCGGTCCCGGGTAAGAGGAACGAGCTGTATTATGAGTGCTGTAAGGAGCCGTACCCGGATGTGACCTTCACGGTGACCATGCGCAGACGCACGCTGTACTACGGCCTGAACCTGCTCATCCCCTGCGTGCTCATCTCCGGCCTCGCCCTGCTCGTCTTCCTGCTCCCCGCCGACTCCGGAGAGAAGATCTCTCTGGGTGAGCCGCTCCCCTCCGTTTAGTGCTGGACACACTGCTGTAAGAGCTGTACCAGCGATGGCCAGGACACACTGCAGTAAGAGCTGTACCAGCGATGGCCAGGACACACTGCAGTAAGAGCTGTACCAGCAGTGGCCAGTGTGACACATTTAAATAGAGGTTCTGGGAAATGGCTGTCTGCCCCCTATATCTTAATAAAGATCAGAGAAGTCAAAATCACCCAGGAGAGAGTTTTCCTCTTAGCCAGACGGCCATTTCCTCTGACTGCTCATTCAGGTCTCATTCAGTTACCGGTTGGAAGGGTGGCAGTTAATTACCTATTCGAAAGTGAAACCCTTCTCTCTGCCACGAGAATGGAATTAGTCCCGATCAGGCTATTGTAATTCTGTGAATGTTGGTTGCGTGGGATAACTTAAATTCAATCTGTGCTGGCAACGCTGAAATTTACTGGTGCTGCAGTATTTTTAAATGAAGGTCCCTGGATGGGGTGTGTATGCTGGGTGTTGTAGTGTTTTTAAATGAAGGTCCCTGGACGGGGTGTGTATGCTGGGTGTTGTAGTGTTTTTAAATAAAGGCCCCTGGATGGGGTGTGTATGCTGGGTATTGTAGTGTTTTTAAATGAAGGTCCCTGGACGGGGTGTGTATGCTGGGTGTTGTAGTGTTTTTAAATGAAGGCCCCTGGATGAGGTGTGTATGCTGGGCACAGGGTAGAGCGAGACTAGCATGCCAGTCATTCCTGTCCTTAACCCTCAGAACAGTAAAGATAAAATCCAAGGCAGAGACCACACTGGCAACAATGCAGTTTCAACAGCAAACAGCTGCAGTTGTTTCAGAACATCTAATTTTATATGCCACTTCTTAAACCACTCCATAAATTATGCCTTTAACAGGAGGCTTTATAGTCATATAGCCATGGCATGTTCCCTTTCTCTAACTGCTCTCAACAAAGAGTACAAGCAGGCAATAGCCTATTTGTTATCCTACTGCTACCTTGGAACTGTTGATTACCCCCAAAGTGAGAATAGCATTGACTAAACCTTGGTTAGCCCGATGACCTCATCCTTCTGCTGAATCTAATGAGCCATCGCTCCACTGGGACGGCCTGAATATCCAACTGAACCCTGAGAGCGACAGGGGGCCAGCGGCGCACCCTCCTGTGGTAGATCAGTGGCAGGGGGATGTGTGAGGTGGGGTTGAGTGTGTGGGAGTTGGGTTGAGTGTGTGGGAGGCGGGTTGAGTGTGTGGGAGGTGGGTTGAGTGTGTGGGAGGTGGGTTGAGTGTGTGGGAGGCGGGTTGAGTGTTGTGGAGGTGGGCTGAGTGTTTGGGCTGACCCTGCGTTTCTCTCTCACAGGGATCACGGTGCTCCTGTCTCTCACGGTCTTCATGCTGCTGGTGGCTGAGATCATGCCGGCGACTTCAGACTCCGTACCGCTCATCGGTGGGTAACGGTGATACCGAGACTCTCCTGCACTTCCTCTGGGGTTAAAAACATCCATCACAGGAATAAGAGTCTACACTATACTATGAGCAGTGACTCCCACACCATATGCTGAGCTCCTGTACTGGATTTCCTTCGGGCTGAAATGCATGGTGTTCCATTCCCTTATTATAAATATATAATATAATATTAATATAAATATATATAATATAGTGTGTGTGCGTGCGTGCGTGCGTGTGTGCGTGCGTGCGTGCGTGCGTGCGTGCGTGCATGCATGCATGTGTACGCATGTGTTTGCGTGCGTGCGTGTGAGAAATTTAGAGAGCAGTTTGGATTTAGTTGCAGAACTAATATCTGTTAGCAATTCAAGTTTATTGCAACAGGCACATAAAGATTTTATAGATTTTACAAGTGAGAGCTATGCCAGTGTATTATTAAATTGTGACATGAAAATTTCATCAGTGTATCAGATGTGCAGTTTAGAGAGAGAGAGAGAGAGAGCAGGAGAGAGATAGAGAGAGATAGAGAGAGAGAGAGAGAGAGAGAGAGAGAGAGAGAGAGAGAGAGAGAGAGAGAGAGAGAGAGAGGAAAGCTCTGAGCCTATGAGCTTATGATCTGGGATCCCTGATTTCAGGAAGTTCTTGAAGCCTGCAGCAGCTCTGATGCTTCACTGGCGAGACCACCTGGTTCACAGCAGCAAAAAAAACCCCAGACATCCCCTTTGATCAACAGATCTGAGCAGAGATTTGATATGTATATATATATATATATTTTAAGGGCTGCTGGATGGCTCATTGAGTTCAGCCACCACACTGTCAGTGAGAGAGATGCTCAGTGTGGCAGCGCTTACAAGTGCGTTTCCTGCCAAAAGGCCTTTTGGAGCTGAACTGAATGAGCAGAATACAGACTGAGTCACACGCTGGACCGGAGTGTGTGAGGACAGGGTGGAATACTGGCGTCTGCCTGCAGGTCTGATAGACGGGCCTGTGTTTTATATTCCCTGTCTTCATATGACACGCTAGCAGTGAGGACAGGCCTGTGTGCTGATAGGTGCCTGTGCTCGCACTTCTGAAAGTGCTGTGCACTAAATCCTGGACTGCACTGGAACTCGCACACACAGGTGGCTTATGAAGTCACATGGTTCCGGTGGCAGCTTCCCCACGTTCCCAGGCTGTTTCAGGTGCAGACAGGAGAGCAAAAAAAAAGGAACAAAAAACATCTTTTATCACACCTCTGTTGGCCAGGAGTGTCTGTTAAATGAGACCATTCCACCCCTGGCTTGAGTCTCCAGGCTGAACAGCAGGACTCATTCCAGTGATGTGGATTTAAATAAGTGGACTTGGACAGTGAGATCTTCTGTGCAGCTTGTGCCTGCGGAACATTTGCCCCTGTCAGAAGCGTTTAGCGTGTGCTGGTCAACACCGCAGCGCATCCGCCCACTGCATCGATTCTCCTAGCTGTTGGGACAGTTGAGATGTGGGCATTTTGGGTTGAATGTAACTCTAGCGTGTGTGTGCGTGTGTGATGTGTGTGCATGTACGTGTGTGTGTCGTGGGGGGGGGGAGGGGGGTTCCATGGAGATGCATGCATGGGAATGGAAAATTCCATGAAATAAAAAACAGGGAATGCCAGAGCTATTTCAGTCCTCTTAGTTTTTAAGTTGGAGACTAGTCTCAGGGACCTGTTCTGAAATTAAGTGTTTTTTATGTATTGCTTGAATACAAGCATATCAGAGGTGTGGGTAGACAGATTTTACACAACGCTTAACACTGAATATTCAGTTATAAATGCTTAATAGGTCATTAATAATGGCCTTATACATGTTGTATATTTGGGTTGGGATGCTCCTCTCCTGTTCATTCTGGCTTTATGCAGAGCTGTGATTGACAGCAGCCTCCTTGCCCTCTGTGAGTGTGAGACAGGTGAAGGGCCACCTGCGTGCGGCTGCGTTTCCGTGGTAACCGCCGTCTGTGTGCGGTCTGTGTGCGGCTGCGTTTCCGTAGTAACCCCGGTCTGTGTGCACTGTGTCCTCTGTCCTCTCCAGCTCAGTATTTCGCCAGCACCATGATGATCGTGGGCCTCTCTGTGGTGGTCACCGTCCTGGTGCTCCAGTTCCACCATCACGACCCCCACGGGGGCAAGATGCCAAAGTGGGTAAGTTAACGGTGATAACGGTAACCTCAGGAAACCATCCCCCCACCTGAACCCATGGTAACGGTAACCTCCGGCAACCAACCCCCCCACCCTTCCTCAACTTCCACTCACCACAGCAATGGCAATAAGACAGATACATTGCAGGTGATAAATGATGCATCAGCCAGCGATCCTGCTGAACGCTGAAAGTTTAATGTCTCCTTACGGGCTCTGTGACCATATATTCATTATTAAATCTTCATTGCGCTCTCTGAATATCCGTAATAGCATATTACGCCTATGCCAGTCCATATTGTCATTTATATGCTTCATTAAAATAATAATAAACATCCAATGCACATTTTATCATTGTATAAATTAGTATATTTAAATGGTGCTTGAGTGAACAGTAAAAGCATACACAGTAAATGTCCAGCATTAAATCAACACATAAGGGGTACGTATGGTCCCTATTGGACATTTTACTGTGTTAGATCTTGATTTTTCACAGAGCTTTCTTCCTGAGCACCCTACAGCATTTTGGAGGTCATGAGTGTATTGCTGTTGTGCAGCCCTACGATGTATGACAGGTTATTGACTTTGTTTTCTTTGTTGACATCGCCACTGAAGCCTGGCCCTACAAGCCTCTCTCTCTGCTGTTGTGTGTTCTCCTGAGGGGTCTGAGGCTGGACCAGTCTGTCAGAGCCACAGCTGTCTTATGTTCCAGACCCAAAATGACTCCGGGCACTCAGATTATGAGATAAACTGAAATTAATTTTTTAGCCCGTGTTTTGCTTTTAAATATTTAAATCAGGGAAATCACACAGCTTATGAAAATTTCATTTTATGATTCTGTTCTGTTAAGCCATTTTTGTTGATTAGATGTCCAACATCAAGTACAAACAATATTTAACAATGTATTTAAAAAACTGATGGACGCACAATTGATTTCTGCAATAACACCAACAACCCTATAACTAAAAGTTTAGAGGTAAAAAGGCATATTATGACATCACAGTGCAAATTTCAGTGCGCATAAATTATGTAGTGACCACACTATTTTATGACACGGGACTAAAAGAGGAGTTTTGGTTGACTGTGCGATACGGTCTTGAGGGCCAGCAGCTAAAGATTAAATTCAGACAGACCCTGTGTCACAGCGAGTCTACATCACAGACAGCCTACGTCACAGAGAGTCTGTGTCGCAGAGAGTCTATGTCACAGAGAGTCTATGTCACAGAGAGTCTATGTCACAGTGAGTCTATGTCACAGACAGCCTACGTCACAGAGAGTCTACATCACAGACAGCCTACGTCACAGAGAGTCTACATCACAGACAGCCTACGTCACAGAGAGTCTATGTCACAGAGAGTCTAGGTCTGCCCAGGTTCCCAGAGGAGTGGTGTCACGTTCAGGTTATGAGGCTTATTTTTCTCAGAGAGGACAGGATTCAGCCACTCTGCCTGCGCTGGCAGACAGCTTATGAAGTAGCACAGGACCCCATAAACGATCCCCTAAGGGCCTATAACTGTGTCCAAACGGCTGGATGCAGTCTTTTTCCTTGGACTCCAAGCCAAGGTTAACCTTAACTATCCCTCCTCCAGACATCTAATCACAAATCAGTTTTAAAAGTAGAGTTCTGCTACTAGCTCAATTTTCTTATGTTTAAGGGGATATAGACTGAATGACAAATTCCATTTTCCCTTAATAATTTTGTCATAATGTGATTAGTCCATGCAGCCTAATCACATTATGCCTCTTCATGTGAATGAGTTTCATGTATTACACTCTCATCTCAGTTTGTCTCATATAGTCAGTCAATCTATCGACACAGAAGGCCATGCTGAAAATACAGCTGGCTGCTGAATTCAATAGTGGGGGGTTTTGTGCCAAAATGCCAAGAAAACAAAGATCTTTAAAAGTGGCGAAGGAAACCTGGACACGTGCCCTTTGCATGGAGAGGGTGATGCCCCAGGCACCACCAGGGTTTTTGGGCTCTAGGAAAACAGGCGCCACCACCCCAGAAAACCCACACCCCTCAATCCACCCCCCCCCCATACAGCGCCCCCACCTGGCCATAGTGACATAAACAGGGTGACGTGGGGCTGTACATACACACACACTCACACTCACACTCACACACACACTCACACTCACAATCACACACACACACGCACACACACACACACACTCACACTCACACTCACACACACACACACACACACACTCTGATATCTGTGCCCGTGTCTCCTGACGTCCTCAGATTCGGGTGGTCCTGCTCAACTGGTGCGCCTGGTTCCTCAGGATGAAGAAGCCGGGGGAGGACCGCAAGCTGATTGGCTACAAGTACAGCCACGCCCCCCAGCACCACTCCAGCGCCAGCAGCATCCAGCTGAACGCGGTGGCGGCCCAGCCGGCCAACACCAACGGCAACATGAACGCGTACTTCGGCTACCACGCCATGGAGAGCGCCTGCGGCCGCCCCCCCGCCACCGGGCCGCCGCTGGACGACCGGGAGCGCCCGCGGACGCCGCTGGCCGCCGGGCACATCCCCGAGATCGCGCGCATCCTGGAGGAGGTGCAATACATCGCGCGGCGTTTCCGCGAGCAGGACGAGGCCGAGGCCGTGTGCAGCGAGTGGAAGTTCGCCGCCGCCGTGGTGGACCGCCTCTGCCTCGTGGCCTTCTCGCTCTTCTCCATCATCTGCACCTTCACCATCCTCATGTCCGCGCCCAACTTCATCGAGGCCGTCTCCAAGGACTTCACATAGAGCCTCCCGAAACGAAATTAAAAATAAAAACTAAGGGAAGGTAAGCAAACTGACAACAAAGGCTTACAGACAACAGAAACCCGATTACGTTTTGTCTATTGAGAAAAATAAGTATTGTAAAATTATGAAAATATTGAATAATCTTTAAAAAAAAGAAAACCTGCTATATTTTGAAAATATGTCCTGGCCCCATCTTCCCCAGTGGCTCACTGATTTTGATAAATTCCTCTTGTGTGGCGTCTGGGCAAATTTGGAACGGTTCTTTGCACAGTTGATGCTGTTTTTGGGGGATCTCATAAAGGGGGTCCTCGGCCTGGAGATTCTGCTCCCTGGAGACACGCCCGCTCAGCCCTTTATGACATAGCCCTTCTGCCCACGGTGGATTGCCATCCCTAAGGAGACGTTTCACTGTGAACTTCAAGCTTTCCATCTTGGATCAGACTCTCTGTCCATTACGCTTACAGGCTGATAATCTCTCTGGCGTTCTAATCAAACCATCTGCGCTCTAGTGAGATTTCTCTGCTGGTCACTTGTTGCTCTAATGATAAATAATCGAATGCTGCCCTTTTGCCATTCGCAATGAAGACATTTCTTACTGAAGGCAGTTGGACTTTTGGGACATATTCAGTATTTTCTCTTTTATTTTGGGGTGAGAATGACCCAATCACAAACCGATGGGATTAATTCTCCTCGCAAGATTTCTGGGTCACACTCGCTCATCCTGGCACTAAAAGTGCGGCCTGTCACTCAGGAAGAAAACCGAGACCAGAGGATACAGGAAAAAAGTGGCAGACACAAACACCTTCATAACAACACGCAGAATTCATAACTCATGCTGGATTTATGTGGAACTTCTCTCAGTGAATGAGGAATGGAAGGACTGAGGGGTTGCGGGGGGCGGCGGTGGGGCGGGGATCATTATGAATTATTGAACATGAAGTGGAACTGAACACGACTGAATGGAGGCGTGAATTTCACATGGATTTAGCTCAACTGTAAATAGAGAGTACACTGTGGTTCTGATGGTGGGGAAGCTGTGGTTCTGATGGTGGGGAAGCTGTGGTTCTGATGGTGGTACTCTGGTTCTGATGGTGGTAGCTGTGGTCATGATGGTGGATTCTGTGGTTCTGATAGTGCGGATGCTGTAGTTCTGATGGTGGTACTCTGGTTCTGATGGTGGTATGCTGTGGTCATGATGGGGGATGCTGTGGTTCTGATGGGGGAGCTGTGTCTGATGGTGGTACTGTTCTGATGGTGGTATGCTGTGGTTCTGATGGTGGGATGCTGTGGTTCTGATGTGGTATCTGTCGATGGTGGTACTCTGGTTCTGATGGTGGTATGCTGTGGTCATGATGGGGGATGCTGTGGTTCTGATGGGGGGGAAGCTGTAGTTCTGATGGTGGTACTCTGTGGTTCTGATGGTGGGATGCTGTGGTTCTGATGGTGGTACTCTGTGCTTCTGATGGGGGATGCTGTGGTTCTGATGGGGGGTGCTGTAGTTCTGATGGTGGGATGTGGTTCTGATGGTGGATTCTGTAGTTCTGATGGTGGTACTGCTGTGGTTCTGATGGGGGATGCTGTGGTTCTGATGGTGGTACTCTGTGCTTCTGATGGGGGATGCTGTGGTTCTGATGGTGGGATGCTGTGGTTCTGATGGTGGTACTCTGTGGTTCTGATGGTGGTACTCTGTGGTTCTGATGGTGGTACTCTGTGGTTCTGATGGGGGATGCTGTGGTTCTGATGGGCCGATGTAAATATTGATGGCGAGAGAGTGCCTGGTTGCCTGTATGTGGGAACCTGGCGAGAGAGTGCCTGGTTGCCTGTGTATGTGGGAACCTGACTACATTAATGAACCATTACTCTCGGCTACTGGGCTGACAAACAAATAATTATGGGAATCCCCACACCATCTGACAAGTCCATAAGTTTAATTTAGCGGAAATATTCAAATAGACGAGGCCTGTTCCTGGATGTGTGTAAAGCTGGTTTTTCCTTAAATTGGATTCTGTAATTAACCTCATTCCCCAATAAGCGCTGTGTAATAATTAGATTTTAATAATTCATAGGATTTTCCACAGAAGTGCTGCATCTCTCTGCCTGTTCTTCTTTCTTCTAAGGCTTTTTCAGAAAGCAAACACATCTCTCCTTACCCTCCCCAAAGTGCTTACAGGAGCACTGTTTTCATAACTTCTGTTGTTATTATTTAGGGCAATGTGTCCTTATTCTGTAACACAAATATAATCTGTTATTGTGCTTATCATCTTCATGTCTGCAATCGGTGTGAGCTGTTTGCAACTGATGCTCCTTCCTTTGTTGTGATTTGTGAGACACTCAGCTCCAGGACCAACAGGGGTAATGGAATGTGTGGCAAGGCGAATGTGAAGGGCAGCAGAATGGTTGGGTGGGGTAAATACTGAATGGGCCAGTGTCAAGGCAACAGGTGTGTCATTGGGGTTTGGTCGCTGCTGCCTGGTGAATATCTTTTATTTAGAATTTTCATAACTTAATAATTAAATGAATAATTCATAATTCCCCTCGGTTTGTAAATCAGTTTGTTATTAAAATATAGCGAGCAAAGGGTTATACATATAACCAGAGCCTTCACAGAGTTGTGAAGTCAGCAGTGATGTTGCTCTTGATTCCGTGTATTGCAGTTTTTCTCTGGTTTCTCCAGGATGTGTCTCAGCCTCTCTGAAAGCACCTGTTCCTGCTCTGTGTGTTTGTCAGTTTTGAACAAAGTAGCATAAATAATTCACTTCAGGTGAATCGACCCTGGAAGACCAGCATGGTTGTTATGAACAAATTAAAACTGAGCTCAAATAGGTATAATTCCACAGACATTTAAATAAATGAGTATGTTCCTGCAATAATTATTACAGAGAAGTACCTTTGCCTCAGAAAACCCTTCCAGCAGAATGTTCGCAATTTCTAAACGCAAGGGTGTGTCCTCGATTAATTCAACACTAGACGGGTGTGCTAGTACCAGTACTTTTGGACCATGCCGCACTGATGATGGGCTATTTATAGCTTTCCAAATTAAGGGCAATTAAAGTGTGACGGTTATAATAAATGGGTATTTTTCAATAATAATGTGAAAAAAGTTTTTTTTTCTCGAAGACAAGGTAGTTGCGAACTGTTTCCATGAAAAAAGTGAATTCTCTATGGATCAAGACTCTTTCCAGGCAGTTCTTAGTGAGGATAAATTAGCCACGAGGTGTTTGCCTAAGTGCTCGAAGATAAATGAAACTGAGCCGATTTTAGTTGACTAATTCCTGTGCCGTGTGTGTAATGGGCTTATTGTTATGAGCCAGTTCTCTGGAGCCCCTCTGTTTGTGTGGCTAGTTTATGGGTTCTGATAGATTTCCACATACATGGCAGTTGGTACAGAGTTAACAGCTCGTATCATGCAGACTTCATAACAAGATTAGCGTGAATTGGACTAAATTTCCTGGCCTGATTCAGTGATTATCTCATTCTATTTTTGCCCTCTCTTACACGCACATTAGCACATACATCAGACGGGTTAGCAGTGCATTGCCTGCCGTTGTAAATTTCTTTAAACGTACACTTCATTTTTAAATATGCTAGCTTTTTAACCAACAGAATTGCAATAAAAAAAAATTAACAGAGTTTGTAAAATCCGCATGGCCATAGTTCACAATGACAAACATCCAGGTCTTGAAATTAAATTAAGAAATACAAGGTACACAAAAATCTGAGTGCCCCCCCCAACCCCCCACCACACACACACACACACACAAAAGAATGGCTCTCATATGCCTTTCTGCTTTGTATCTGTTTACTTATGTATGTATTTATTTATTTTTTCAACTGTGACACACACAGGCCTTTGTAAAAAGCCATGACAGCAGTTTTTTGGTTTTGCGCTTGTTGTGGACACTGGGTTGGCTTAGTAACTGCCTTTTTTTATTTAAAAATGCTGTGAGCTCACTGTGAATTATTTGTTTAAAGTGACTGCACCAGAACTGACTCCTTTGGGATCTGTTTTTTTATTTTTTTGAGAGAACAGAGTTGCAGCTTATTTACAATATAAATAACCAGGTAACTTAGTATTATGGGTCATTCTGTTGGGCCAAATCTGATGCTTAAATGCTGTTGAATGTTGAAGGTAATAGAGATGAATTCTACTGTGAGTATAAGCAAAACTGAATTTACAGAATTCAAAAACAAGTGTATGCTTTGCACAGCCTGCTAATGATGAAGAGTGGGCGGAGGACTCCAGAAGGTCATATACTCTACACACACTGGGGTCTGTACTGTGTATGTTGTGGTTAAAATGAATACATACTCTAGAACAAATATGAACACACTTCTCTGAGTATCTCTGTAGTTTTGAGTTGTCAATCCAAAACAAACGTAAAAGTACACTTGTGGAAACTACGGAAACCTTTGTTGAAATTGTTATTATTAAACCATTGTTAGATTGTTATTATGGTCAGTCATTATGATGATTATTCTTATGGTAATAAATATGATTTATTGTGTTGCTGTGGTCGCATTACCACCACTGTCAAGTATCACCTATAAAAGTTATGTTTATACATTCTGTATCTGTATATTTTAACTCCATTGTGAAGTATCTTTATTTTTGTGACTTGTACCTATTTTGGGTGGGTTTTCTGTCTCCTGTGTACTGTAGACTGAAACCAGCCATTCTTATTGGATAGAATATCCAATAAAAATCCAGTAAAAATATAAGTAACTGACAGTACAATGGGTGCTTTATTTTATGCGAATGCATTTATTTTACATCTTCAATGCAGTCATTCATGGTGACATCTTAAAGAGAACCATGGAAAAAAAAACAGAGAAGCTGTTGTCATAATGGATAAAGGTATTACCTTTTGTTTGTTTTGGTTTTTTAGAAATATTTTTATTGCTTTCTAAAAATAAAAACCACCTCTCCCTGGGCCCCCCCTCTCCCTGCCCCCCCCCCCCCTGCCCATCTCCCTGAGCACCTCCTCTCCCTGGGCACCACAATGTATCTGCTCACGGTGGTATCCCAAAGATTAGTACTGGCTTACATGTTCCTATAATGTCTCCAGCAAAGCTTTGAACAGGAAACATGGCAGACCTAAAAAATATTTAACATTTTCCCCCATTTCTAAACCTCAATTCCAGAGTAAATCTGTTATTTTAAATGCACCAGACTTCCTTCTGTGTATGTAATCAGAGTAACATTAAAAAAATATAAAGACACAAAAAATATATAATTTAACCAATGATCTTAATTAAGTTGAACTCTCATAAGATTTACTCATAAAATGATTATTGAATTTCAAATTTTAAACAATTTAGCACTGATTGCAATGTATGAATTATACAAGGAAGCTTAATTTCAGTCAAAAAACATTTAAAATGGCAGTGCTGAAAAAGCGGAAGCATTCAGATGAGAGTATTGGCTATGGTGTCCCTTCCTGACCTGCTGTATGTCATGGAAATATTGTGTTTTAAAGTTACACTGTAGAGCACGTAGTTTAATTTCATGCTGTCTCACTGCTACCTGCCACCTGCATTAATCGCAGGAGTTTTCACCAGAGCCATATTTTCAGAAGGCACCTGTCAGAGCAGGTTGAGCACACAGATAGCTAGCTCGCTATTCAGATTAACATAACGAACGACAAGCAGCCTAGCAAGATGGTGACAAGGACACATAGCATCTCAGCATGGCGATAGAGCTCCTTCTAATCTAAACTTCAGCTGGGGACCGCTGTGCCTGTTCATTTGAGTGATGAGGTGTTGAGGAGAAACTGTCAAAATGCTACAGACCCAGCCTGAATACTGAGAAAAAGCTGAATAATTATGGCAGTCACTGTGCAGTTAATGCGAATAAAATAAAATGTAGGTGGTTTTACAGGAATGGAACTTGGCACTAAAAATACTGCCCCGCCAAGATTCATTCACACCCTCTCAGGCAAAATATTTCCATTAACGTGTAATTAATGATTAATTACTTTATTTATTTTATTTATTTAACCTTTATTTACCCAGGGTAGGATCGCTGAGCACGGATGCTCTTTTGCAAGAACGTCCTGCTTCACACTCATACACATTCGCACCTGGGAGCTGCCCAGTACAACCACAATCCTCTATTGTTGGCCGCTGAGCAGCTCCACTGGACGAAGAGAACATTTTTTTAGCCAATTAAATCAGGGGATGATTAGGTGGCAAGTTTTTGTGAGAGCCAGATCTGGGATTTTAGCCAGGACACTGGGAAACCCCCGACTCTTAGCGATAAGTGTCATGGGATCTTTAATGACCACAGTGAGTCAGGATCTCGGTTAAACCTCTCATCCGAAAGACGACATCTCCTACAGCACAGTGTCCCCATCACTGCACTGACTTATCTTTATTGAACTTGAAAAAATAATCCAATAAAAGTTTGTATGACACAGACATTTTCACCCATTTGGCCCATGAATGACTAAGAAACCACACCCCTGAAAATCTCCTTAAACACAGAATCCTTCTTCCGCTCTGAATGGGCGCTACTGAACCCTTATACAATCCTTTGTAAAACGCACTATATAAATAAAATTTGATGGATTGATTGATATAATAAAGCCAACCTTATGTCCCATAATAATAAAATATATTACCCTTGAATACAACAAATTAAATTTAGGAAATGGAAAAGCTGAAGGACCAAAAAGAGGTCAAAAAAGTGTGGCGGCGTCACTTTGAAAAAATAATGAAAGTCAGAGAAGAAAAGCAGGAGGCCTGTTAGAGGTGAGCGGGGGCCATTAATTCCACAGGTAGGGTAATAACAGCTTTCTCTCCCCGGATCTGATGCTATTTTTTGTGTCCTGATTGCGTCGCTCCCTGACCCTGGACAGCCATGACTCATTTATTTCTGCTCATTTACCCACCCTGCCCCGCCCCCCCCAGCTCCGGCCCGCCCTGCATGCTGCGATGCTTGGAGCCTCTCTGTTCTCCCCGAACGCAGACTGACGTGAGCAGTGTTTAATCACAGCTCGCAGCTCACACGCGAGCAGGTAATCAGGGCAATCTGAAAACCACCGGTGTTTTTGGCGAAAGTGATTTGATTATTTATAAGCGTATCAGCGCCCTGTGAAGATTGAAGAATTAAAACCAGCCTTCAGGACCGTTTAGGCGGCTTGTTCATCTAAAACAGTTCCTCCAAGGACGAGAAAACCTGGCTGCTCCCCAACTGCACATGAATTCTATTCTTCCAGCACAATGCCTGTGGAGGTCTGCTGGTGTATGGATGCCACAGGCATGAGGCCAAACCTGAAGTTTCTTCCGTCCTGGGTTCCCTCGGCAGATGTCCAATGTGTTTCCCCCCCCCGTAGTGAATTCAGAAAATTATATCTGTGGTTGACATAACCTTAAGAGAATTTCTTGGACATAATTTTAGACCTGTTCATGTGAGGGCGGGGAAGGGTGAAGACCAGACGCGACCAAACAGGGGATCTATAAGTTACCAAAGGGCACTCCAGTAACCACTGAGTCTCGTGAGAGACGAAATAAGGGGGTGCTATACTCCTAGGGGACGTATCCCAAATAATGAATAATAAACCCCTAAACGGGTAACTGAGGAAGAAGGAGTATATAAGGAAAATAAAGGAATAGGGAAAAGAGAAATGAAAAATAAACAACTTCGAACCGAAGCTGAGAAAAAGAAATGTCTTTTCAAAAACAAAACAGAAGAAGTTCTGAGGCCAACTAAAACCAGGGGGGAAAACTGGTTAGTAAAGGGCAGAAAGGTTTGTGCCCCAACGGTGACACAATAACCCCTTAAAACCGCCGGCCTCAGAATCTGGACCTATACCGTCCTAATACCTTTTTCCAAAAAAACAAACAAACTGAAGTCAGAATTCTTTTTTAAATCTCTTTTTCTTAAATTCCTTTTACCTTGCTCAGGAATACGACAGGGAACTGGCTAGAGCAAAACACGTTACACTCAAGCACCGTTCCACTGCCTACTGACGCTTTAAATACCCAGCCACAGGTGTGGCTGGTAATCAGCGGAAGGTGTGAGCAACCCCCAGGTGAAACCGATCAGAGGTAACTCTGCAGGAATGCATGGAATGTTCAAGCAGGAACAATCCTCCCACAGGAACCAAAAATAACGATTAGCCGAGTGGCTAATCTGCAAGCTCGAACTAATCGTCCCCACACACCAAAATAACGATTAGCCGAGTGGCTAATCGGAATGCTAACCACTGAGCCGGTGCAGGCACAGAAAAATGATCTACCTGCACAGAAACCGTGACAGTACCCCCCCTCTAAGGACCGGCCCCAGACGGGCCCTCGGACCCACGAGAGCGGAAATCCCGGATCAGTTCGGGATCCAATATGTCCCTAGAGGGAACCCAACAACGCTCCTCCGGACCATAACCCTCCCAGTCAATGAGAAATTGTACCCTACGGCCCACACGCCTCTCGGCCAGAATGCGACGCACCGTATAAACTGGTTCCCCATCCACGAGTCTAGGCGGAGGTGGGGGTTTGTCCACAGGAGCCAACGCTTACTAGAACTGGCTTAAGACGAGAGACATGAAAGGTAGGGTGAATTCTCATGGACCGGGGCAGCTGTAGGCGGACTGTGACCGGGTTAATTCTCCGAAGGATCTTAAATGGACCAATGAAACGAGGAGCGAGTTTACGAGACTCCACTCGTAGAGGGAGATCACGAGTAGAAAGCCAGACACGCTGACCCACCGATAGGAGGGCGCCGGTCTGCGTGTCTATCGGCAAGCCTCTTTTGACTGGCTGACGAGCGTAGAAGTGAAGTACGAACTCTCCTCCAGGTGGACCGACACCGCTTGACAAATGTCTCTGCGGAGGGCACCTCGATGTTCTTCTCCAATTCAGGGAAGAGTGGAGGTTGATAACCACATTGGGCCTCAAACGGTGAGGTGCCCGTCGACGCGTTACGTAGCGTATTGTGCGCGTACTCTGCCCACACGAGTTGACGGCTCCAGGAGGTAGGATTGGAAGAGACCAGACAGCGGAGAGTGTTTTCCAACGTCTGATTTGTGCGTTCCGTCTGTCCATTGGTCTCCGGGTGAAACCCTGATGAGAGACTGACCGACGCCCCCAGAAGTGAACAGAATGCTCGCCAAAAACGCGCGGTAAACTGCGGGCCACGATCCGATACTACGTCTTGAGGTAACCCGTGTAATCGGAAGACGTGGTTAATAACTAACCGGGCGGTCTCCAAAGCCGACGGAAGTTTAGGCAACGCTATAAAATGAGCCGCTTCGAGAATCTATCCACAACGACTAAGATGGCAGTGTTGCCATCAGAGGGTGGCAGCCCAGTGATAAAGTCCAGCGCTACGTGACTCCAAGGGCGACTAGGAACGGGCAATGGACGTAAAAGACCCGACGGTGGAATGCGAGAACCCTTGTTCCGAGCGCAAACCGAGCAGGCCGAAACATACTCCCGCACATCCCTCTCCATGCCAGGCCACCAAAATCGCCGGGATAAAAAATCCTTGAATCTGTGGACACCCGGATGACAAGTCAGATGCGTGGAATGTCCCCAACGCAACACCTGGGCGCGTACCCTAGCAGGGACAAAGAGACAGTTAGGCGGACCTCCACCCGGATCCGGCTCAGACCTTTGAGCCTTCCGGACCACTGACTCAATCCTCCACATAGCAGGAGCTACAATCAGAGTGGAGGGAACAATGGGTTCTGGGGAGCGGTTGTCATCTGATTGGTCATAGATTCTAGACAGGGCATCAGGTTTGATATTTTTTGAACCCGGACGATAAGTAAGGATAAAATTAAATCGGGCAAAAAACAGAGACCAGCGACCCTGCCGTGAATTCCGTCTCTTAGGGCTCTGAATAAACTCTAGGTTTTTATGATCTGTCCAGACCGTGAAAGGATGTTCCGCCCCCTCCAGCCAATGCCGCCACTCCTCCAGAGCCAGCTTGACTGCCAAAAGTTCACGATCCCCGACGTCATAATTCCTCTCCGCTGGGGAAAGGGATCGCGAGAAATATGCACACGGGTGCACCTTGTTATCTAAAGGGGACCGTTGAGATAAAATGGCTCCCGCGCCAAGCTCAGAGGCATCCACCTCCACCACGAAAGGAAGTGCCGGGTTAGGCGTGATGAGAATGGGCTCAGAACAGAACATAGACTTTAAACCCGGAAAGCCTCGTCGGCTTTGGGTGTCCAAGAAAAATGAAACACTGGCCTCCTTTTTGGTCAGCACAGTGATCGGTGCGGCTACTGCACTAAAATTGCGAATGAAACGCCTGTAAAAGTTGGCGAATCCCAAAAACCGCTGCACCTGTTTAACCGATGTGGGTGGGGGCCAATTCTTAACCGCAGAGATTTTATCAGGGTCCATTTTAATAGTACCCTCAGAAATGATAAACCCCAAAAAGAGACAGATTTGGCATGGAATAGGCATTTCTCTGCCTTCAACAGTTTAGCCTCCAAAGGCATTTCAAAACCTGCCTGACATGACTGACATGCTCAGCAGGAGTGTTGGAAAAGATTAAAATGTATCTAAATAGACAAACACAAATCTCTCCAACATCTCCCTAAGAACGTCATTAACTAAGGCTTGAAATACCGCCGGGGCGTTCGTGAGGCCGAAAGGCATAACTAAATATTCAAAATGCCCGTTATGCGTGTTAAATGCCGTTTTCCACTCGTCCCCCTTCGTATTCGCACTAAATTATAGGCATTCCGAAGGTCAAGTTTGGTGAATATAGTGCCCCCTGGAGACGTTCAAAAGCCGAATTCATAAGGGGTAAGGGGTAGCGGTTCTTGACCGTGATATTATTAAGACCTCTGTAATCTATACAGGGTCGCAGACTCCCATCCTTTTCTTAACAAAAAAAACCCTGCCCCCGCCGGCGAAGTGGAGGGTCGAATAAAACCATTGGCCAGGGACTCTTGAAATATTCCCTCATAGCCTCGCTCTCGGGAATCGATAAAGAATATAAGGAACCCCTTGGTGGAACCGAACCAGGAAACAATTCGATAGCGCAATCATACGTTCTGTGCGGAGGTAAAGTAGTGGCCTCTTGCTTGCTAAATACCTGCGCAAGATCTACATAATCATTGGGGACATTGACTGGTAATGGAATAGTGACCGTACCCACTGTAACCAGATCCTCCATACTGGCGGAATAAGGATATTCCATTTCATCTTCCGTATCTTGTTCGCTATGGCTTTTAAAAGAACCCCCTCACCCGAGAATTCCTCTGTGGCGTAATCGCAAGGAGAGAAAGAGTCAAAACACGGATCCCAGACTAGGCTCTCCTCCCTACCTGAAGAGGGCGATGCCGCAAACTGACTGATGGGAGTAACGGTCTCCTCATCACAGTAATCAAAACTGGCCTGGGAACTAGAACCAACCCCAGGAGCCTGCGTAGTCTCCTGCTGACAGTGAGACATGCATTCCAAACCCCACTGAAGGATGGCCTCCCCAGTCCCGCCCCAGTTGATGTAAGGGTTTATGCCTAACCAACCAGGAATGCCCCAACACAAGGGGAAAGGTAGGTGATTCCACCAAAAAAAATCTGATATGCTCCACATGTTGACCAAAAGGGACGCGCATCTGAATAAAAGCGGTGGTTCTTTCCACTAGGCCTGTGCCTAAGGGACGACCATCAAGCGCAGTAATCACCCGAGGCTGTGGCAATAGACGCACAGGTAATCCGGTTTCTTTGCCCATTTTGTGTCCATAAAACAATCCACTGCGCCTGAATCTAAAAATGCGTTAGTGTTAATGATCTTTTATTCCAGGAGAGTTCAACGGGGATACAGGTGCGAAAGACTGATAACTCACGTCTCGCCGGTGGCTTACGCTTCACCGACGAGACTGATCTTTGCTGCAGCACTGGACAACTCTTTATGCGGTGCCCTATCTGTTTGCAAATAGTTGCATCTCTTGGTTCTTGATCGAAAATCAGCATCCCTGCGAACGTCCACACTGTCCACCTGCATAGGTTCTGACCTGATTCCTGAGTCTTGGGAACGAGTGGAGAGAATGGGCGTACCCAAGAGAGGTGCGATGTAAGGAGTCGTTCGACCTCCTTTCATCCTTCTCTCTCTCGTTCCTAACCCGGTGATCAATGCGGATAGCTCTCGCAACCAATGCCTCGAAAGTAGCGGGTGGCTCACTCGCAGCCAGTGCATCCCTGACCGGATCTGACAGGGCATTGGTGAATAGTGTCATAAGCGGTAGTTCGGGCCAGCCTGATTCGCCGGCTAACGATCGGAATGCTATAGAGAATTCTGCAACACTATTCCTTCCCTGCCGAAGACGGGTTAACCTAGTTGGCCGCCTCGCTGCCGTAACATCGTGGTCAAACACCCTTTCCATCTCCTCAATGAGGCGGTCTGAACTTGTCATTATGGGTGAGTTGAACGAAAAAAGTGGTCAGCCCAGGCCAGGGCTTGGCCCTTAAGGAGACTAACAATAAATGCCACCCTTGATTCGTCCGTAGCATATCGTGAAGGGTGAGCTCGAAACTGTATAAAACATTGCGTTATGAACCCCCGGCATTTGCCGGATTCACCTTCGAACGGAGCAGGGAGCTGAAGTTTAGGTTCCTGATTACTCGAGAGTGCTGGTGTGTATGTCTGGGGAGGAAAGGATTGTGCTTGAGTACTGGGAGCGCGAGCATCGAGTCTCCGAAGAAACTCAGTTTGGAAACGCCTCGTCTCCTCGCGTTCAAGACGTCGCTCCTCCTCTACCCGGACCCGGTGTTCCTCGAAACCTCGCCTAAACTCCTCAGAAGCCACCTGCTGGCGACCCATAATCTCTAGCAGGCCGGTCAGTGTAGCTTCTTGGCGGCGTGACGCCTCCTCTTGTAGGGCCAAACGCTCGCACAGCTCTGCCTGTTGTGTAGTGGTGTTCACTTGTTGACTGTGCAACATTTGTAGCCCCTCTGAATGGGCCGTCAGGATGGCTTGTTGAGCCGTAACAGCCTGATCCAGGCCGATGGTCGCTGGTACTTCCATTTGGCTTGAGTGTTCTGTGAGGGCGGGGAAGGGTGAAGACCAGACGCGACCAAACAGGGGATCTATAAGTTACCAAAGGGCACTCCAGTAACCACTGAGTCTCGTGAGAGACGAAATAAGGGGGTGCTATACTCCTAGGGGACGTATCCCAAATAATGAATAATAAACCCCTAAACGGGTAACTGAGGAAGAAGGAGTATATAAGGAAAATAAAGGAATAGGGAAAAGAGAAATGAAAAATAAACAACTTCGAACCGAAGCTGAGAAAAGAAATGTCTTTTCAAAAACAAAACAGAAGAAGTTCTGAGGCCAACTAAAACCAGGGGGGAAAACTGGTTAGTAAAGGGCAGAAAGGTTTGTGCCCCAACGGTGACACAATAACCCCTTAAAACCGCCGGCCTCAGAATCTGGACCTATACCGTCCTAATACCTTTTTCCAAAAAAACAAACAAACTGAAGTCAGAATTCTTTTTTAAATCTCTTTTTCTTAAATTCCTTTTACCTTGCTCAGGAATACGACAGGGAACTGGCTAGAGCAAAACACGTTACACTCAAGCACCGTTCCACTGCCTACTGACGCTTTAAATACCCAGCCACAGGTGTGGCTGGTAATCAGCGGAAGGTGTGAGCAACCCCCAGGTGAAACCGATCAGAGGTAACTCTGCAGGAATGCATGGAATGTTCAAGCAGGAACAATCCTCCCACAGGAACCAAAAATAACGATTAGCCGAGTGGCTAATCTGCAAGCTCGAACTAATCGTCCCCACACACCAAAATAACGATTAGCCGAGTGGCTAATCGGAATGCTAACCACTGAGCCGGTGCAGGCACAGAAAAATGATCTACCTGCACAGAAACCGTGACAGTTCATTTCTCAACCGTGAATTTCAAAGCTGTTATGTGCTTTTAAAAAGCAACTCAGTAGTAAAAAACCAGTTCATGAAAAAACTGGAAAATGATTCCCTAACCCTAGTTCTGAGAGAAAGAGGTGGTCCATGGAAATGCTAATGTGTGTTCAACAGATCAATGTTCTCGTCCAACAGCCATTGCTGATTGATTTCAGATTGAAGTTTCTATTTTGTTTGCCGATGACGTTGATTTAATCAAGATGCATGTGCAAACGAGAAGGAGAAAGATTTTCCACAATGGACTGCCCATGGATTACTGCAAAAAAAAAAGTTAGCAATAAATATTACATTCATCAAACATGCGATAGCAGCCAGATGCCTTTCATCTGATTGTCTTCCTCCTCTACAGCCATTTTTGTTCAGTGCAGAGTACCTTTTCAGACCGATACCCAACAATAAGCAAACATTTATAGTAAACAGATAAAAGCTGGAATTTGTTCCCGAACATTGACCTCATTGAAGACATATCTGGGTTCCATTTTAATTGAATGCCTTATATCCCTTTTTGATTATTTATAGCGGCGTAATAATATAATATAGAACGATGCATGGGCCTCCACATCCATGCAGTAGAAAATGTATTGAAATTGATCTGACATCTGGAACCCCCCCCCCCCCTCCCTGCAGTGGATGTTGATGAACACGTGTTGACCGAAGGCTGTATTTTCTTTGGGGTGGGGGTTTCCCTGGAGCAACATCAGTAAAAAGAGAATGTATTATGTTGTACATTGAATATGAAAGTGGGCTCTGATGTGCCTGTCCTGACAGTCGTGCAAGCCCTTATTTATGTTTAATGTTACATTGACTTTGTAAGTATGTTTACTAGTTTACTGTATAAGAAATGATGCTTACATTAGTTTGTTGTATCTGGGCATTGGGTCCCTGAGAGAGGAAACTGAAATAAAATAAATATGAGCCTCAGAGGTTGTCCGGTGAGCTAAAGTATCACCTGGTGGTTTAGTCATCAAGCATTGGCTTAGAGAATAAGGCACTTAGCTACAGTAGCTCACAGACGTGCCTCTCTGCAGGCTAATAATCTTATGAGCTTCACCAGCTTGACTCTGAGGTGAGATAAATCCACCCAGCTTCTGGGGATGTCCTTCACTGAGAAACTAATGGTCAGGCACTTCTGACAGTCACTTTTATAACCCTGTGCAGGTGGAGCTCCTGCAGTTCTGTTGCTAGAGATGTGTCAGCTAATAGCTCACTGGAACCAATCAGATTGTTTTTCCTTTTTTTGTGCAGAAAACCAATTCCACAAACAGTAACTTTCTTCAATCTCCAGAGCATCAGGATGTTGAGACTATGTTCACAGTAACTCCTGAATTCCCTGGGGTAACAGCTGTTCCTGTGATAATTCAGTTCTCTGGTCTGTGGATTAGCTCCAGGTAACTTGCAATTTCCCCAATGAGACTCAGACAAAAAAAAAAAGAAAAAAAAGAAGCTGACTCAACGTAGATAAAATTAAAAAAAAAAAACACCCGTGTGGAAACACTGGTCTTGTGAACACTGCCAGGACTGCCTGGGAACGATATTATTGGACTCCCTCCCCAGAACAGTGAGGTTCCACAGCCGCTGAGGAATGAGCTTGGCGGGGTTTTCCCGCTCAAAATGGGGGCTGCTTGCAGGTAGAGTCACTCTGCAGGTGTGGAATGTTCTGTGCGTTAGAATTCCATCCAGAATCCTGGCAGCTGTCACACACATATCCTTTAATTTTCCCACATTCCCTGTATCTCCTAAAGATCCACAGACTTCTCACTGGCGTATGCACGCTGTTCTGTTTGAGGAAAGTGGGGTGAGAGACGGGCTTTTTGGAGGGAAATGCTCGTGTGGACGTGTTCTCCGCAGCCTTCCAGCCTCCTGCTGTGCCCGGGGCTCCTGTTTTCTCCCCCAAAGCGAAGCTACAAAGGGCAGCTCTGAGCCGTGTGACGCTCTGAAGTTTATCGCCCTCGTCCACACGCTTCTGCTTTTGGGCCGCTAGCGTTTATTTTGGGGGGTTTTTTTCACCTCCCCTCTTGGCTCGAGGGCTGAGGTTTATGCTTTTTATGTTTCGGTTTTTGCAGCTGACCTCCTTCGGTAGTTTTGCTGGTATTCTCATATTCAGTGTTTATTTGGCCATTCCTCACTCCATCCCTCCAGTTATCAGAAGTTCTTTGTCTTTTGAGGAAATCATTTTTATTGTTTTTAATTCCTGCTGGAGTGTGCCCAGTGCTGCCAAATAAAATAAAGGTTGAATACATCAATAGAAAAAATGCTGCTGGCTTTTAGAGATTTTTAATCAGAGAACATGCCCCTCATACCTGACCAGGAAACGCAGCAGCCGAAGGCCTAGCATCTGTGCACTGCTGTAGGCTTACACACTTCTCCAAATCACACTCGGCCAGTTCAGGATAAACAAACAAGACTCCCATGAAGAGATGCAATGACAGCAAAAGCAGGCATCGGCTCTTACCAGACAGACAGTGGCCTCTTCTGCCTTCGGGTAGAATAACTGAAGCACTTGAATGCCGGGAGGTAGCATTTGCTAATGATGACTTCAGGCAAAACATGACAAATACGTTACTGGATAAATGAGGCTCTGTGCCTCGTCCTTATCAGTTAATGGGATTCCCTTTAAATGAGTCATACACCCCTGCCCGTCAGTCATCTGACTGTTAGCAGCATGGAGGGCGATACACGTGAATATGAATATGATGAAGCTCCAGCGTGACCTGTTCACATGAAGAATCCGTTCTTACTGCTGAGACGTGGGGCTCGTGGTCCAGAATAGAGCCTGGACCAGGCCAGCAGCAACTGTGGCCCATAATCCCACAGGATGATGACTAATCTGCAGCTGCATCATCCCAGAGAAAATGCTGGAACCTGAACTGACATCTACGGCCTTGCAGAGACACAGAGCTGACAGTGACATCTGTGTGTGTGTGTGTGTGCATGTGTGCGTGTGTGTGTGTGTGTGTGCATTTGTGTTTGTGCATGTGTGCGTGAGTACATGTGTGCATGTGTAGTTGTGTGTGTAAGTGTGTGTGTGTTAATAACAGTGCTTTTAGGCATATCCCTACATAATGGAGCATTTCAGAGTCAGGGTCCATCCCAACCTGTTATTGGCTGAATCCTCTGACTCCGCCTCCTCTCTCGCAGGTCAGCCAATGGGCAGCTCTGACCCGCGCGGATGCCTGCTGCAGCAGAGGGGAGCCGTGAGAATCTGTCGGCTGCACCTGCGTCACCTCGAGGTTCCGGTAATGGCAGCCTCGTCTCCGTGGCGACGGGCCGCACCCAGCCGGATGGTGGATGGCGGCTGGGCTCCAATCCCAAAATGCAGCATTCCAGCGGGGGCTGGTCCAGCAGGCGTTTGAGCAGCCAAACGCTGCAGAACACAGGAGCGTGGCGGGATGTGGACGCCGCCAGGTGCTCAGCGGGCAGGTAATTCTGTTTCGCTCCAGGCCTCGCGTGGAATAAACTCTTCCTGCCGCTTCCCTTCATAAACTGCACTTGGCATTCCTGGGCTGTATTCCCGAAAGAGATATCAAACGATAAAGTCAAACCAGAATCGTATCACCATGTAATCTTTTCCTGATCGAATGTGTCACTGTCCACTGACTTAACTGTGACAGTCACTGTAGCAAACTGCTGTCGTTACCTGTCGTTAGAAGCATGGCACTTAAATCACCTAATTAAATTTCCAGATGTTTAATTCTGTCAGACCTGTTCTTTATCACGTGACTGGCTGTGATTCAGGAGGTTAATAGTATTTCGGTCATCCTGGAATGAAGGCGATGGTCTCTGCCCTTTATCATGGCGCACATCTGGAGTTTGATACGATCGCTCGCATACTCCGCTCGGCTGTGGCTAATCCAGACAGGCAGGGATTATCCACATAAACCCCCACTCTGAGATTTCCCATCAGCCACACATCACTCACTCAGTCTTCAGAGCAAAGGCACATCATTCCCTTCAAGAACCTCCCCCCCCCCACACACAAACTCACCTGACCAGCCCCCAGCCCCAAATGTACAAATAAAAATACAATAATAAATAGAAATCCACTAATTCTGGGAGAATACAGGTGGTCCAGTGAAACAAAGATAAACTTAATCCCATCCTACAGTGAGCGAGGAGGGAATTGTGCTTTTTATTTCCTTCCACAGAGTGTGAATGACACTGAGGGCTGAATGGCTTTGCTTTAAATGGGGAAGGTAATACCTTTATATTTCCCCTGAAAGCTCTCGGTTCATCACTTGTCTTGTTTTCATGAGCTCTTCTTGTTCAACGAGCCTTAGATTGACAGAGGGGACGGGCAAAACCACACAAAGATGCGGCGCACAATCTTCCCTCTGTTTGTCCAGGGGCCTGTATCATAAAACAGGATTACTGAGCTGGCAGAATAACTGTACTGAATAAAACCTGGAAATAGCTCTTTTTTATTTCAGTCTGTGTTCCAGATTTAGGAGGGTTCCAGGTTTTACTCAGCGCAGTTATCCAGTAACTCAACCATAATAATAATTTACTAATAACATAATTTAATATTTCGGCGTGGTGACTATCAGAAAGCAAGTGAACAGTTTTCTTACGTAGGCACAGGACTATTTAATTTATCTGCATTATCTGCCAGGCTTGCTCTCTCATTTTTTGTCTGGCTGTGTGTGATTTGCCGGTTAGGATCGCTTTCTCTTGGTGAGTTCCTGGGGCAGTTACAGTACACAGAGCATTTAGAAGTTAATTCCGCTTTAATCCTCAGTGTTTTGGGTTCATTTCCTTGTAAATATTACTGTTTACACAATGCAGTGCAAGTGAGTACATTTTTTCCTTTTTCATACAGGTCAGGATAGGACAGGGACAAAAAGATGATTTAACATTTCAAAGAGATTATGGACTGTCTGTCTGTGAGTGAGATTAGGAGTTCAGAAGCATAATAACCCGTCTGTTACAGTGCCACTCTACCTGTCTGCCTTTATAAAAGATCAGAGCAAATGAGTAACTTTTGATTCTGTACCCCACTTATTCTCCGGTACCCCCAGTGTGAGGCTGTAGGTAATGCCATATAATCCACTGGCATCAAAATATCACCATCAAATTGAACACTAGTGACAGCTTCTTTAACCGAGAATGTAACAGATATTTATTTATCCTCTTTAGAACCGATAAAATTGTATGCTCACTCACCAAAGAAAAGGAAGATGATGTAAATTTTGAACTTCTGGATGGTTAAATGTTTATGCATTATTGAATATATGACATTTTTATGGGATAGCCTATTCACTCCTGACAGCAAAAATTTTTTTGTTACACTACAATATACTGATACTGCTAAATAGTTTCTCTTGTGTGTGTGTGTGTGTGTGTGTGTGTGGCATTCTCGTTCAAGTTTACACAGCAAAACTCTAAATGATCAGTGTAATGTTCTCTAGCAGGGTTAAATATCCTCTATGGGAGCTGATCTAAGGCAGAACATGCATGGTGTAGAGCAGTATCACCTCAGAGAGGACTCATCTGTGAGGCAGCCTCCTCCCGTCCCGTCCTCCTCTGAGAGTCGAAATGCATCCCCACCCCCGACCCAGTTCTGCTCCTCCATACGTACCGTCGCTCCCCACGCCTGCGCCCGTCAGTTTGAATGTTCTCCCCGTCTCTCTCAGTGAGGCAGCGGGCCGCCCCCCCCCATCCCCCCAAAGCCCCCCCCCCAACAGGCCGTCCCACACAGCTTCTTCCCTTTTGAAGGGAACAGCCACACCTCCACCATTTTTCTTTCTCTCTCCTCTATCTGAGGACAGCAGGGGAGCAGCAGGGCATTGTGGGGAGGCCTGCTATTCAGTGAGGGGTTAGCCTCCCATGAATGGGCCCACGATCAGCTCCTATCTCAGGATTCAAACGTATCCATTCATGCACTGTAGTTGTTTATTTGCATGGTCAATTATCGTAAGCTTGTCTTCCTCAGAGGACATGTGGGCTCCTCCAAAGGTTGGTTTTAAGTTGCAGTCAAAGAGAAAACATTGCCTCTCCATAGTGGCTTGTACTTTGCATGCAAACTATAGCGTGAAATTTTTAAAAAAGCATCTGGGAGAAATAAATGTATCTGTGAGTCGGTAAACAAAGCTGTGTGTGAGTGTGTTTTGATGTGTCTCTAAAAAGCTGAGCTCGTGTGTCTCCATGGAGCTGACCTTGTTCAGCTCTGTCTGGTTCACACCTGTCAAACTCAAAAGGCATAATCCTCTAATCTTTCATAAGCAAGAGTCATCGCCTTCGTTTTGGGACTGAGCGCACACGCACCGATTCATCTTTGAACGCAGTTTTTCAGGACAAGTCTGTCCATCAAACAAAGAACGGCGTGTTTTCACATTCATCGGATTCTCCCTGTGCACCTGCACTTTTGTGGTGACGTCTCCTGTCTGTTCTGCCCCCTGGTGGTGGAAAGAGCTTCCCGCAGCAGTGAGAACAGCAGAAACCCTGCCAATTTACCAAAACAGTCTGGTAGTCGGGTTGGTCCGTGACCTCCATGAATATTGAGTTGAGCAAACGGGCAAGGCATTTGAAGCTCCACATTAAAAACATGTATAATAAATAATATAATGTCCTCTGTATGAGTGTGTCTACTAAGCAGTTATGCTACTATGGGAACCCCCCCCCCCCCCCCTTTTAACTCCCCATGTTCGTCTCCCTTCTGGTCCACTGACGCAGTCTTACTCAGATGAGTTCCGCCAACATTTCACAGTCTGATGGCTGTTCTTCCACATGGATTCATCCTGGTTATTACGTTATTCCCTCTCCATCGTCTGACGCTTCGTCCCCCTCTCCATCGCCCCCCCCCCCCCCACCGCCCTCTTCCATCTCTCTGTCCCCTACGGGGGACGGGGTTTCTGAAAACATATGTTAATGACAGCACCCAGGGGAGGATTTGCGCTTACATTGTTCCAGTGTAATTTATTTATATAGATTATTAATAGGACTGATATTAATTGCATTCCATGTGACCGTGTTTAGTCTCCCAGTCCGCTCCTTGAAAAGAGGCTTAGTCTTGCTCTCTGGTTACTATTGCCCATTATGAATTTATATTTAATCTATCCAGTCCGACCTTGACATGCTTTGGGGAGAGAAAAAATTGTGTGGACATGCGGAAATAAACTTCCTTAGGGGAAAACAGCGCATGTATCGATTCAGCTCCTCCCTGCTCAGTAGGCCTGAGAGATCACAGATACCCTCTGATTAGAGATAATCTCCCAATAAACCACCCCTATGAATCTGCTGATCAACCAAAGTGATCATTTCCCCCTTGTCTCCTGCGGTTTTCTGAAAGTGACTATGAGGGGGAAAAATGAAAGCAATGTTTATCCTCATAAGGAAAAACTAACATGAAATAGTAGATATTTCATGAAGTGGTTAAGCAAGTAATGAAGGTGTGTGTGTGTGTGAGTGTGTCTGTGTGTGTGTGTGTGTGTGTGTGTGTGTCCACCTGTGTGTGTGTGTGTGTGTGTGTGTGTGTGTGTGTGTGTCCACCTGTGCAGCACAGATAAAACCTGGATTTATGCACACAGTGCAACTCTTAGAGAGTACACACAGTCCTGATTGGACTCATGTGAACTGTTAGAGTACATACTGTACATTTTACTGGGTAGCAACATCCTGGTGACCTCAGCTTTGTGCCAGTTGTCAATTGTTTAGTGTTCATCTGTGACTCGTTACACACTGAAATAGATCCACCTGCAGTGCAGATCAGAATTCTCTGCGCTTCCACACACTGCTCTTCCAGTACGTAACTCAAAACTGCCGCATTGTGGTTTAACTTTCAATTTAAATTTAATTTAATTTTTATAAAATGCTAATTGGGAGAGAATGAGCAAATTATACAGACAAAAAAACGTATATTAAAAAGGCACTGAGGGCCTTTTACTTCAGAGTCCTCTCTGTTGAGAGGAACAGTTCAGAGTAGCAATAGTAATTTGTGAATAACTGGTTGGTGTAATCACTCCTGCAGCTCAATTAGTCAGACAGCTCCAGCTGATGACCTATGACCCTGGGAATCAGTACTGACCAATGGCAAAAGCCGAGACAGACTATAAAGGCCCCCCCTCCCCCCCCCCCGCAGTCCCGCGCTGCCCCCCCGTGTGATCCTGAGCCCCGCAGTCAGAAATGTGAAGGTCACAGGGGCCACGTTTCGTTAACCCGGGGTCTGCACCCCACGGGAAGGAGAGCACGGTCAGCGGGCCGTACCTCACAGTGTGATCTCATTAAAGACTGAGGCCTGGACTCAATCGACAGTTTGGGAAGTTTTGGAAATTGTTTAACTGCCACTTATAAACTTGGTGTTTGCAAAGGTTATAACAAAGGGTTGCACTTTGTCCATAGTTAAAGCTGAGCACATATGTTCATTTTATTCAGGCCCTAACTAACGCGAAGTGCATGTTTAATAGAGTGTTCCGTATTTTTTCCTCCAATAAGTAAATTGTCTACTAGACGTGAAACCACAGCCTGTTCCAGACAGAGCATTTTGCCAGCTGCTTCACAAAGGACTCTGTCTTGTGTCGGAGTTAGTGTGAGTTAGTGTAAAACAGACTTTGGTTTATTTGCATGCCCTGTGGTGTTGTGTAAAAAGCCTCAGCTGGCACGGGGGTCAGTAGAGCTGGGGCAGGTACTTAGGATCACACAAACAGAAGCCTCTTCTACGCCCGCCTGTAAATGAAGTCCATTCTGGGGGCAGATCTCCTGGTGAGATTTTAGCAGATAAAATCGGGAAACCTCTGAAATGCTGGTACACTGGGAATGGAGGTCAACTGGCTATCTGAAAAAGTAACTTTAAAAGTGAAATCAAAATACACCATTGCATCTTGAGGAACTCAGGACCAGAACCGGCTAGCTTGATTTTGAGAACAGCTGTTCCACTCACATTCTCAGCAGGTTGCTGGCTCAAATCCCAGAAGCGGCACAGCCATTTTGCTTCTACACTAAGGCAGTGCACGGTAATCTTCCTGGAAAGAGCTGAAAAATACGCTGTCTATTTTTTAAAATTCTCCTTTTAATGAGCCGACAGTCCCAATAAAGGAAGCAGCTGATTAGAAGTGTCGCTCTCTCGATACACAAAGAAAGGTTTGGTTTTTTCATCTCAGAGTTTCTGAAGGACATGATGACTCACTGTAAGTGCAGATGTTCAAAGCTCAAAAGGCAATTAAATGCTTCTATTCGTTCGACACACCATTTCGCCGAGTATAAATATCTAGTGTTAAGTCCACAAATCAGCAATCAACTGAAAACAGCAAACGAAAAAGTCAATGATTGGATTTATTTTTGGGTGTGCAGAAGTGTCAATATGTTGAATAAACAAACAAATCAATCTTTTAATAAATATTTAATAAATATCACAGGTCTTCTGTGGGAAGAGGGCAGCATTCTCTAGTGACTACTCAGCACTCTGTATAATTAGCCACCACTTTCACACAATGTCCCTTAATTTCCTTTGGAAATAATTTCTTTAAATCTTAAAGTGAATTTCCAGTACTCTGTGAAATTAAACAAGGATAAGTATGAGCAACAAAGATGTACGGAGGCCACCGGTAGTCTGCTGAACTCCGCAGGCATTATCTTTTCGCTATTTCAGCTACAGTGGAAGTACCATAGAAAGTTTTTCTGTAAGTGGCATTGTATCCCAAAAGCCAGGGCACACACTAGACGGCATTTAAAAATAGCCTTTATTCCAATGCCCTACGGTATTGAGCTGAATGATAATTTAGCGGATTAATTTAGAATCGCAGGTGATGGAGCTTAAATAATGCATTCAGGCCGGCCTCCTGCGTTAGTTTATTGGGCAGCGGCTGCTGTGTTGGGACGGTGCACAGAAAACAAACGGTTATTAATGTGGCGCACAGGCCGCTAGGGCTCTGGGGGAAACGGAGGCTCTGGGGGTAATTGCATCCTAAATTTCAAAGCTTTATTCCGTGACACTCCAGCCCAGAGTCAGTAACAGCAACAGCGGCTCTAATTCCATAGGCATTGTGAAGAAAGGGGGGGAGCGCAATACATTTCCACTTCAATAATAATAAAAAAGAAGAAGACAGTGATGATGATCTCACACCTTCTAATTTGAAAACCAAACCCAACAAAATGGAAGTAAATCAACTTATACCGAGGCCCTACACTAAAGTTTTGGCTGAAGTGCTCGGTTGATTCACTTATTTAATAGGACATCTAGACCGCTCTTGGTGAATTCAACACAGATAATGAACCGTTAATTATATTTGTCTGGATGTAGAGGGGGGCAGCCCTGGTCCTGGAGAGCCAGTAACGTCTCTGCTTTTTATTCCATTTGAGCTTTGATCACAGGAGTCTAGCGGATGATTAAGAGCCAGCGTGCCTCCTGCACCCACTCACCCGCATTCATTAAATCCGAATAATTAAAATTAACCCAATTATGCAGTCCTAGGTATGGATGGAGAATGAACCAGGGACACCTCTGGCACTTCATTGACCAGGGTAGCCTGTCTAAATCATGCGCATGGTTTTCTCTGAAGGACAGCGTGAGCTCTTTATGATTTTTTCAGCTCACGCCAGATGGGGAAGGAGAAAGCAATCAACCAACACAGGACAAAGCCTGTTTCCTGGCAACCGTAATCAACCTGACAAAAATATGACTAACAGACTACGATTGTAATTATTACAATATGAGTCATTTTTCAGAGTCTAGTGGAAGTATGCGTTGGCACACATTCCAGGTGAGTCACAGACGACAAGCAGGTGAAGATCAGAGTACATTCTTCTGTTCTTAAAGAATGACAACCTGGAACAATACCAGAGCTTCCTGCGTCCGTTAGGCAGTGAGAGAGAATGGAAAGGGTGAGTGGTATATGTGTGTTATGCGCAGGTAAGGCTTAAACTTAATTTGTGCTCATTAGTTTAACAGATTTTAACAGATTTCTTCAGTAAATGATTCTTCCCATTCGCCAGCAGAGGAAATAAATCAAGTGAAAATGAAAATATTGCATTTTTATTAGCCATTTTGTCAAAGTCATTGACATTGTGGCTTTTTATAATTTTACCATTTTAACAAAGCAGTCTCACTGTTTTAATGACCAGTTCAGCAGCACTGTCAGCATTTGACCTCTTATGATCTATGTAAACTTTACGTGTTGGCATAGATCATAAGATCTCATGATAAAGTAGATTTTTTCTTTTTTTTGGATACCTGAGCTCCCCTACTTTAACTGTTCTGTGGGGGTAACTGCTCCGTGATTATTTTGGAAGGAAAAAATAAAACGTCTAGGTCGAATCTAGGTCTGGGTCTGTCTTTATCATAGAAATTTTGTTATCAGGCTTCAAGTCTGAATAATTAATCACTGACTAGCATGAATTCATTAAGTGTGACTAATGAGGCTCTCCTTATGAATTTGTTAGGATGCTTTGATGAAACATTAAATGGACGGCAGCAGCGCTCTCTGGGTCTGGGTCCGGGTCTGGGTCCAGGTTTGGGTCTGTGTTTGGGTCCGGATCCTGGACCGAGTCTGGGTCCAGGTCCAGATGGCCCCGTAGCTCTGGCAGTGGTTCTGACATGGGCTCTGGGGCTCTGAGAGAGCATGTGTGTGTGCGTGTGTGTATATGTGGGTGTGTGGAAAAGGAAATCACTGTGTTTAATAAATGATGTTGAATGACTGACTGATCAGATGGATGACTAATACAAACATATAAATGATGATGATCTCAAAAAATGACACAATCTCCATTCAAATATATGACTTCATAAATGATGCTACTAACAGTTACAAGAGTGGGTTCAGCATTGTAAAAGACTCGGAGTACTAATTTTACTCATTAAACTAGGAGTGTATGCTAACAATACCTTTGTTATTTTAAAACATTTTTAGGATCTTTTTTTTTCCCTCATGCTTTCATTGTGAGCAGATAAACCCCGGCAGCTCACCAGGGTGAGATTTATCAGACCAGGGACCCAGGTGCATGCTGGTTATTATTTCAGCTAAAATATCAATTTCTTCCATCTAGGAGGCTGGGAATTGGCTTATGGTCCATGAAGGGGGCTATGCCATGCACATAAGCTTAGAATTACAGAAGCACTACAGACTGTACTTACAGACCTCCTCCAAATATACTGCAGTAATGATAACCATGAAAACCTAACCCTAGTTTGAGCCCTTATTTAATGCACTTAATGCACATTTGTTTTAGTGCATTTAATGCACATTTTTCAATGGCCCTAGGTACACATGCTACTATAGAAAATATTTGGCTCAATCAAAATCATTAAGAAACCCATGTACTAACCGTTCTTCCAGCTGCTTCGCACAGCCATGAACTTACCTTAACCCTCAGACTTACCGTTTTCCAAACCATAACCCTAACCTAATCCTAATCCAAACCCTAACTTTAGTTTGAGCCCATTACCGTAATTGAAGCTGTAGATGCCTTTTAAAACTTCAGAAAACCCATTAAAAATTGATGAAAAACAAAGTAAAAATATGAACAAAATAATACAAATGTAAAATAATATGTTTGAAATCATTTAAAAATATTTAAAGAAAAGTTTCTCCTGAAACCCTAACGCTAACCAGCACTCTAACCCTAAACCTAACCCTATATAAAAATATTAAATTGTTAGGTCATCCTCAACCCTCATAAAAAGTGAAACGCTAACCCTAATTTAAAAAATAAAAAATAAATAACCCAAACCCTAAAGCTAATGAAAAAAAAAAAAAAGGTCATCCTTCCTAGGTCATCCTCAACCCAAATAAAAAAATAAATAAAAAAAAACTGAAATCCTAACCCTAACCAAAATTTCAAAAAATAAAACCTTAACCGTAACCCTAATAAAACAAATAAAACCCTAGGTCAACCTCAACACTAATAAAAAGAAAAAATGTAACCCTAATTTTGAAAAACCCTAACCTTGATAAAACAAATAAAAGCCAAACCCTAACCCTAATTTAAAAAAAATAGAACCCTAGGTCAGCCTCAACTCTAATAAAAAAATGAAACGCTAACCCTAAGAATAACACTTACTAAAAATATCAAGAACCTTGATAAACCTCAGTCCTAATTAAAAAACTGAAACCCTAACCAGAACGCTATTTTAAAATATTTGAACCCTAGGTAAGCCTCAACCTTAATAAAAATTTAACTCTAACCCTAACCATTACCCTAATAAAAAAAATAAAACCCTTATTCTAACCCTAACCATTATAAAAAAATAAAATAAAATAAAAAACACATAAGCCAAAGCCTAATGACAACTAAAAATAAAATAAAACCCATGGTCAAAAAAAAAACACTAATTAAAAAAAAAAACCTAAACCAGAACCTAACCCTAATAAAACAAATAAAACCCTTGGTCAGCCTCAATTGTAATTAAAAAATAAGACTCTAACCCCAATTAAAAAGAATATAACGTAGCCTAGCCTCAACCCTAACTAATAAAATAAAACTGAAACCCTAACCATAATGAAACAAATAAAACCACAGGTCAACTCTAATTTAAAAATTAAACCCAAACCCAAACCCAAACCCTACATAAAAATATCAAAACCCTAGGTCAGTGTCAACCATAATAAAAAATTCATATCTAAAGCAAACCCTTACCCCAATTAAAAAATAAAACCCATACTGTAACCGTGACCCAACTATGAAATGAAAACATTACCCAAACCCAAATGCTGACTAAAAAAAGAACTCTAGTCAAACCTCAATTCCAATAGATGTAACCTAACCCTAGATGTAACCCTAACCCTAACCCTAGCTATAAACCTAACCCTAACCATAACTGTAACCCTAACCCTAACCCTAGCTGTAACCCAAACCCAAAGCAAAGGTATAACCTTACCCTAACTCGAGCTATAACCATAACCCTAACCCTAGCTGTAACCGTAACCCTAACCCTAGCTGTAACCATAACTGTAAAACTAGCTGAAACCCTAACCCTAACCCTAGCTGTAACCATAACCCTAACTCTAGCTGTAACCCTAACCCTAACCCTAGCTGTAACAATAGGTATAACCCTAACCCTAACCCAAGCTGTAACCCTAACCCTAACCCAAGCTACATTACATTACATTACATTACAGGCATTTGGCAGACGCTCTTATCCAGAGCGACGTACAACAAAGTGTATAACCATAACCAGGAACAAGTATGACGAAACCCCTAGAGAGAAGTGCCGGTCCAAGTGGAGGGAACAACCGAATAGTTCAACTTGGACCCTGAAGGTTAAACTGATTAACACTAACACAACGAGAACGGCAACAACGCAATCTATGGTAAGCTATAACCCTAACCCTAACCCTAGCTGTAACCATAACCCTAACCCTAGCTGTAACCCTAACCCTAACTCCAGCTGTAACCCTAGGTGTGAGCCAAAACCTAACCCTAGCTGTAACCCTAACCATAACTCAAGCTATAACCCTAACCCTAACCCTAGCTGTAACCATAACCTTAACCCTAGCTGTAACCCTAACTCTAGCTGTAAACATATCCCTAACCATAACTGTAACCGTAAACCTAACCCTAGGTGTAACCCTAACCCTAACCCAAGCTATAAACCTAACCCAAACCCTAGCTGTAACTATAACCCTAACCCTAGCTGTAACCCTAACCCTAACTCCAGCTGTAACCCTAGGTGTAACACTAACCCTAACCCTAGATGTAACCATAACCCTAACCCAAGCTATAACCCTAACTCTAACCCTAGCTGTAACAATAACCCTAAGCCTAACCCTAGCTGTAACCCTAACCCTAACCCTAGCTGTAACCCTAACCCTAACCCAAGCTGTAACCCTAACCTTAAATCTAGCTGTAACCATAACCCTAACCCTAGCTGTAACCATATCCCTAACCATAACTGTAACCCTAACCCAATCCCTAGCTGTAACCATAACCCTAACCCTAGCTGTAACCCTAACCCTAACTCCAGCTGTAACCCTAGGTGCAAGCCAAAACCTAACCCTAGCTGTAACCCTAACCCTAACCCTAGCTGTAACCATAACCTTAACCCTAGCTGTAACCCTAACTCTAGCTGTAAACATATCCCTAACCATAACTGTAACCCTAAACCTAACCCTAGGTGTAACCCTAACCCTAACCCAAGCTATAACCCTAACCCAAACCCTAGCTGTAACCATAACCCTAACCCTAGCTGTAACCCTAACCCTAACTCTAGCTGTAACCCTAGGTGTAACACTAACCCTAACCCTAGATGTAACCATAACCCTAACCCAAGCTATAACCCTAACCCTAACCCTAGCTGTAACAATAACCCTAAGCCTAACCCTAGCTGTAACCCTAACCCTAACCCTAGCTGTAACCCTAACCCTAACCCAAGCTGTAACCCTAACCTTAAATCTAGCTGTAACCATAACCCTAACCCTAGCTGTAACCATATCCCTAACCATAACTGTAACCCTAACCCAATCCCTAGCTGTAACCCTAACCCTAAACCTAACCCTAGCTTTAACCATTACCCTAACCCTAGCTGTAATGGTAACCCAAACGCTAGCTGTAACCCTAACCCTAACCCAAGCTATAACCCTAACGCTAACCCTAGCTGTAACCATAACCCTAACCCTAACCCTAGCTGTAACCCTAACCCTAGCTGTAACCATAACCCTAACCCAAGCTGTAACCCTAACCTTAAGCCTAGCTGTAACCATAACCCTAACCGTAGCTGTAATCATAACCCTAAGCCTAGGTGTAACCCTAACACAAACCCTAGCTGTAACCATAACCCTAACCCTAAACCAAGCTGTAAGCTTAACCCTAACCCTAGCCCTAGCTGTAACCCTAACCCTAACCATAGCTGTAACCATAACCCTAACCCAAGATGTAACCCTAACCTTAACCCTAGCTGTAACCATAACCCTAACCCAAGATGTAACCCTAACCTTAACCCTAGCTGTAACCATAACGCTAACCCCAGCTGTAACCCTAACCCTAACCCTACGTGTAACCCTAACCCTAACCCTAGCTGTAAACCTATCCGTAACCATAATTGTAACCCTAACCCTAACTCTAGCTGTAACCCTAACCCTAACCCTAGCTTTAACCATAACCCTAACCCTAGCTGTAACCCTAACCCTAACCCAAGCTATAACCCTAACCCTAACGCTAGCTGTAACCATAACCCTAACCCTAACCCTAGCTGTTACCCTAACCCTAACCGTAGCAGTAACCATAACACTAACCCAAGCTGTAACCCTAACCTTAACCAAGCTGTAAACATAACCCTAACCCTAGCTGTAACCATAACCCTAACCCTACCTGTAACCCTAACCCTAACCCTAGCTGTAACCCTAATCCTAACCCAAGCTGTAACCCTAAACCCAACTCTAGCTG